>NW_025248483.1:0-2323 GCF_018294505.1 Triticum aestivum | reverse complement strand
CCTGAAATATGACCCCGCTCGACTTCTTATTCACCCTAGTCCTCTGTCCAGGAGTTGCAAGTAGTTTCTGGTGTTTGTAGCTTACTGGAGGCCGTGGACAGCGCTGACCGTAGGGGTGGGCTGTGATGCGGTAGGTACGTGGCACGGTGTACCGGGCGCCCGTTTGGTGTCTCGGGAACCCTGTTCACATCGTTTGGGGCTGTGAGCGAAACTCCGGCCGGATCTCCTCATGGATGGAACCCGAATAGGCGATAAACCTGGACTAGAGACTTGAGTGTTTAGGTAGGTCGTGGTCTACACCCACGTCGGCTTTCGCTTGAAGTCTGCCGAGCACATGTCGTGTGCAGACGTTAAGTGGTGGAAACATGTATGAAGAAGTACACCCCTGCAGGGTTAACATCATCTATCCGAATAGCCGTGTCCGCGGAAAAGGACTTCTGGGTTGCTTATATCAGTTCATAGACAAGTGAAAGTGGATACTCTAAAATACGCAAGATAAGCGTGAGTGCTATGGATGGCGTTCTCGTAGGGAGACGGGAGCGGATCCATAGTGGTGTATTGATATGGTGAATATGTGGACTCGTGTGCGCCACCTCAAAAGAGTTGCTTGCAGTCGTAGTTTAGGATAGCCACCAAGTCAAAGCTGGCTTGCTGCAGTTAAACCCCACCATCCCCTTGTTGATAATGATGCATATGTAGTTAGTTCTGATGTAAGTCTTGCTGGGTACATTTGTACTCACGTTTGCCTATTTTATGTTTTTGCAGAGAGACTTCGGTCTCACTAGTAGTTCCACGTGGACTTCGACGTTTAGCTTGTTACCTCAGCTACGGTCTTGTGCCTCGGCAGGATTTGGTAGATAGTCAGGCTTCTCAGCCTTTTTCATTTATAGACGTCTGTACTCAGACATGATAGCTTCCGCTTGTGCTTTGATATGTATGCTCTGAATGTTGGGTCATGAGACCCCTGTTTATAATATCTCGCTCCTCGGAGCCTATTGATTAAATACTTGAGTTATAGAGTCATGTTGTGATGCCATGTTGTATTTGCACATATCGAGCATATTGTGTGTATGTTATTGAAATGCTTGGTATGTGTGGGATCTGACTATCTAGTTGTTTATTCTTAGTAGCCTCTCTTACCGGGAAATGTCTCCTAGTGTTTCCACTGAGCCATGGTAGCTTGCTACTACTCCGGAACACTTAGGCTGGCCGGCATGTGTCCTTCTTCGTTCCTGTGTCTGTCCCTTCGAGGAAATGTCACGCGATGAATACCAGAGTCCTGTTAGCCCGCTACAGCCCGGTTCACCGGAGTCCTGCTAGCCCAGTGCTACAGCCTGGATTCACTCGCTGATGACCGACACGTTGGATGCTGGGTCATGGATGCCTGTCCCTGTAAGTTTGTGCCACTTTGGGTTTACGACTAGCCATGTCAGCCCGGGCTCCTTATCATATGGATGCTAGTGACACTATCATATACGTGTGCCAAAAGGCGCAAACGGTCCCGGGCAAAGGTAAGGCGACACCCGTGGGAATACAATGCGTGAGGCCGCAAAGTGATATGAGGTGTTACATGCTAGATCGATGTGGCATTGAGTCGGGGTCCTGACAGCGTTGGTATCAGAGCTTGACTGCCTGTAGGATTACCAAGCCAAACTGGTCGAAGTTGAGTCTAGAAATTCTTTAGTTATATAAGGGAATTGATTGTGGGATGGAACGTAAGGCTCTTTTTACTCCTTATACCTCATGCCCTTCTGATCTGAGTCATCTTATCTTTCCTACGGTGATTACGAGCTAGGCTATCTCTTCTTTCTATCAGGATCACGCGTTACTAATCCATAGACTTATAAGATTGTTGGATTTAAGCTTGAGTTCAGTTTCTACTACTTCCGTATGTTAATTTTTGATCTCGAAACCTTGATATTGTGCTTCTGAGTGGTTATGCCACCATTTTTGTGAATGTCTCAAATCTCTTCTGAGCATTTACAACCGTTATGCTGTCCGAGTCATTCCAGGTTTCTAAATAGTCTGATGCATTTGCAAAATCCTTTCCCTCTGGTTTCGATGCTCCTTTATGCCAGCTCAATCACACTAATTGTTGAGTTGAGGTATTCTACTGCCTCGACCTTTATGTTGGAATAATTATTATGACCCTAGGTGTCTCAGGGGATCATCTAGTGGTCTAGCCATGATTTGTGTCCTAGTGTGATGATTCTGGCCTTTATTCTCGAAAGCATTCCGTGATGCTACTTAGGAGTAGGTATTCTATTCCTGGGTTTTGAACCCGAGATTCATCCTACTTACATCATGTTGATAGTGTTGCTAG
>NW_025248482.1:0-2323 GCF_018294505.1 Triticum aestivum | reverse complement strand
ATGGATGTCAGGGTGGCGACCCCGGGATGGCGGTTCGCATGGTTGGCTCTCCGGCGGGCTTCATGGCGGTGGTGATGGCTTTCCTCTTGGTCGTGTGGGTGGCAAGAGGTGTAGCGGCGGATAGCTCGGGTGCCCTGTGCCATTGGTAGTGGGGACGCCCCGATCCAGACCTGGCGATCGGACCTCATCGCACGTGTTCTGGAGGCCTCATGGTGACACGGTGGAGCTGCCGAGCGAAAGCTCTGCGCTTTGTCACCGACGGCTGCGGGCGCCGCTCTCTTCCTGAAGACGTCGTCGTGGTGCTCCTCTTCGTGTCAGGTTTCTGGGTAGGCACTAGTACAGGACCCCATAATTATCAACGCGTGTAAGTGCTTGCTGGCAGTGTTTGGTCGACGCACTGCTAGTAGGACATCGCTGGTAATAGGATTCTAGCAGCGCTCGGGTCAAACACTGCAGGTAAAGGTAGAAACTAGCAACGTTCGATGATCGCATGCCGCTCTTAGGTCCCGATCTAGCAGTGTTCATTTTCCGCAGATTATGTGAAGGGCCCATGGCAAACCGACATGACAACCTTATCCAGATACATGACTGTCCACCATGCCATACATCTCGCACAACCGACTGACTGCGCGTCCACACAGCCGGCTAAACTGGCGTTCGAATGGCCGGCTGAATGGGCGACACACAGCTGACTGGACAAAGAGTCGGCGCATAACTGGCTCGATGCAAATACAGAACAAGCGGTGCACACTCCACACACGTGCCCGTGTGGGGACAATGATACATGCCAAAACAAGCCCCAACCAGCACGTGGGGACAATGATACATGCCAAAACAAGCCCTAAGCGCTAGTTGTGACCGCAATGAACCCACACCCGTTGCGACTGGACCAGCCCGTTGTGGAGCATACACGCCGCAAGGTGGGCACATGCATGGCTTTGCGCGCAAGAGAGCGCGCGGTCTCTCACCAGTGGGCATGAGGGGAACCGCCCAATGACGGTGGCCCCGGGCGCGCTAGATGGTCCATCCGTCATGGACCGCCCAGCCGCGTCGCCTGGATCCGAGCCGTCCGGGAAGATCAGATGGCTCGGAGCACCCACCTAGTAGTCCCCGCGCACGCCACCGAGCAAGGGACAGCTCGGTCGCGCTCTTCGCCCGCGGAGAGCCTATGGAGGCAAATACTCCAGCATCCTTTAGATGAGTATAATAATTAAAAGTACATTACGGGCCAACCATAAAAAAGAGAAATAGATTAGAAAACCCTACAAAATTCAGTAACATGTAACCGTCTATTTGATACATCACTAAATCACGACCAATTGATCTTACTAATAGAAAGATAATTTTGGGCAAATTACCCACTTTTGCCATTATGTGACATAAAACCTTTTCGTTTTTCTCTTCCCATGACAACAACTTAAAAAATATATTAAAAATCTACCAAAAATCTTACCTATAAAAAAAAATACCCTGCCACTGTTAAAATAAAATAAAAGTTTCTGCTTCCTTCTTGACGTGGCTCTGTGATCTGCAGATGATGCCATTATGATGCCCTTAATGCACACAGCTACCAACCACTCCTAATTCTTTACTTCCCACCCGATCACATGCTGCCTTCATCGATCTTTGAGAATTGCGAGGAGTTTTAATCTGAGAAAGTTGTGACAAACTTCAATTTTTTCTGTTTGTCCCAAATAAAAGAACATTTGAATTTGAAACTTTGCAAAACAACATCACACTAGTACTACCAGTACCACATGCGGAAATCTTTTCGGAATTTTGAGCGGCTAAAATATTTTAAAATGATGGAACTTATTTAAAATTTGAATTTTGACAAATTTATGTTTCATAAAAAGACGGAAACATTTTATGCACAAGAGTGCCAGTTGTGTATCATTGACCTGCAAAGTTTCAAGGTCAAATATTTTCTTGTTTGAAAGAAACAAGAAAGATATATTTCTATATATAGATATATAGAAATAACATGGATCTTGGTGCAAATTGGATGGCCTAGATAGAAGGTGTAGCTACATGGGAGTATGGAAAATCCACACTAGGTGGCAGAGGCGAACTTGATCTCCATGGAATTAAAACCACTACCTCCCTCATCAAAGCAGGCTGCTTAACCACCCGACCACCCAACGGGATCCGGTAACATTCCACCTTTTCCTTCTTTTATTCTTTCCTGTTTCCTTTTTTTGTTTTTCGTTTTCCTTTTTTGTTTTCTATTTTTTTCATTCTTTCTTGTTTCGATGACTTTGTTTTGCAAGTACAAGAACTTTTTCTTCTACTTCATGAAGTTTTTCTAGAATTTGATGAAATT
>NW_025248481.1:0-2323 GCF_018294505.1 Triticum aestivum | reverse complement strand
CCACTTCCTATGCATAGGGATTTTTTGATCAAACAATTTATGGGAACAATAATCAACTAGCATAGGAAGGCAAAACAAGCATAACTTTAAGATTTTCAACACATAGAGAGGAAACTTGATATTATTGCAATTCCTACAAGCATATATTCCTCCCTCATAATAATTTTCAGTAGCATCATGAATGAATTAAACAATATAACCAGCACCTAAAGCATTCTTTTCATGATCTACTAGCATAGAAATTTTATTACTCTCCACATAAGCAAAATTCTTCTCATTCAGAATAGTGGGAGTATCATAAGAGACTTGAATACTATAAATTGTTTCCACATTAAAAGAGTAATGTTCAGAGAAAGGGTACTCATAATCATGACAAGTTTTATAAATATAATCATCACTACTCTTTATAGCATAAGTTTCATCACAATAATCATCATAAATAGGAGGCATGCTTTCATCATAATAAATTTGCTCATCAAAACTTGGGGGACAAAAAATATCATCTTCATCAAACATAGCTTCCCCAAGCTTGTGGCTTTGCATATCATTAGCATCATGGATATTCAAGGAATTCATACTAACAACATTGCAATAATGCTCATCATTCAAATATTTAGTGCCAAACATTCTAATGCATTCTTCTTCTAGCACTTGAGCACAATTATCGGAATCCTTATTTTCACGGAAGACATTAAAAAGATGAAGCATATGAGGTACTCTCAATTCCATTTTTTGTAGGTTTCTTTTATAAACTAAACTAGTGATAAAACAAGAAACAAAAAGATTCGATTGCAAGATCTAAAGATATACCTTCAAGCACTCACCTCCCCGGCAACGGCACCAGAAAAGAGCTTGGTTGACGGGGTGTGAGTGCCGCTTACCTAGCCTCCCCGGCAATGGCGCCAGAAAAGAGCTTGATGTCTACTACGCAACCTTCTCCTCGTAGACGTTGTTGGGCCTCCAAGTGCAGAGGTTTGTAGGACAGTAGCAAATTTCCCTCAAGTGGATAACCTAAGGTTTATCAATCCGTGGGAGGCGTATGAAGAAGATGGTCTATCTCAAGCAACCCTGCAACCAAATAACAAAGAGTCTCTTGTGTCCCCAACACACCCAATACAATGGTAAATTGTATAGGTGCACTAGTTCGGCGAAGAGATGGTGATACAAGTGCAATATGGATCGTAGATATAGGTTTTTGTAATCTGAAGATATAAAAACAGCAAGGTAACTAATGATAAAAGTGAGCGTAAACAGTATTGCAATGCGCTGAAACAAGGCCTAGGGTTCATACTTTCACTAGTGCAAGTTCTCTCAACAATAATAACATAACTGGATCATATAACTATCCCTCAACATGCAACAAAGAGTCACTCCAAAGTCACTAATAGCGGAGAACAAACGAAGAGATTATGGTAGGGTACGAAACCACCTCAAAGTTATTCTTTCCAATCAATCCGTTGGGCTATTCCTATAAGTGTCACAAACAGCCGTAGAGTTCGTACTAGAATAACACCTTAAGACACAAATCAACCAAAACTCTAATGTCACCTAGATACTCCAATGTCACCTCAAGTATCCGTGGGTATGATTATACGATATGCATCACACAATCTCAGATTCATCTATTCAACCAACACATAGAACCTTAAAGAGTGCCCCAAAGTTTCTACCGGAGAGTCAAGACGAAAACGTGTGCCAACCCCTATGCATAGGTTCATGGGCGGAACCCGCTAGTTGATCACCAAAACATACATCAAGTGGATCAATATAATAACCCATTGTCACCACGGTTATCCCACGCAAGACATACATCAAGTGTTCTCAAATCATTAAAGACTCAATCCGATAAGATAACTTCAAAGGGAAAACTCAATCCATTACAAGAGAGTAGAGGGGGAGAAGAAACATAAGATCCAACTATCATAGCAAAGCTCGCGATACATCAAGATCGTGCCGAATCAAGAACACGAGAGAGAGATCAAACACATAGCTACTGGTACAAGCCCTCAGCCCCGAGGGTGAACTACTCCCTCCTTGTCATGGAGAGCGCTGGGATGATGAAGATGGCCACCGGTGAGGGTTACCCCCGTCCGGCAGGGTGCCGGAACAGGGTCCCGATTGGTTTTTGGTGGCTACAGAGACTTGCGGCAGCGGAACTCCCGATCTATTCTGTTCCCCGAAGTTTTAGGGTATATGGATATATATATAGGCGGAAGAAATACGTCACGGGAGCCACAAGGGACCCACGAGGGTGGAGGGCGCGCCACCCTACCTCGTGGCTCCCTCGTTTCTTTCCTGATGTGCACTCCAAGTCTATCAGGTT
>NW_025248480.1:1602-2323 GCF_018294505.1 Triticum aestivum | reverse complement strand
GACGTCACTTTGAATGGTGCGTACGGAACGCAAAAAAAAGTCTGGAGTTGTAATATGTTTAAGAAAATGAGGTGCCAGTCTAACAGATGAGTTCTCGTCCGAAACCCTGCTACTCCGAAAGAGATTGTCCAGTTTGTACACGAAGTGCGTCCTGTTTTTGTCGTAACCCTCTCTACTCTTTTGCACATGCTATGTGGGTGAAATGATGATACAATGCCAAGTTTCGACATTTTGAGAGTTCATTTTGTAGTGATTTTCAGTTTCACGGTCATTTAGCTCTCTAAACAAATCGGTAAATGACTGAAAAATAGCAAATGATGTCAGAATGTTTTGAAAATTGATGACATCGCTTTGAATGGTGCGTACGGAATGCAAAGAAAGTCTGGAGTTGTAATAAGTTTAAAAAAATGAAGTGCCAGTGTAACAGATGAGTTCTCGTCCGAAACCCTGATACTCGGAAAGAGATTGTCCAGTTTGTACACGAAGTGCGTCCAGTTTTTGCCGTAACCCTCTCTACTCTTTTGCACATGCTATGTGGGTGAAATGATGATACCATGCCAAGTTTCGACATTTTCAGAGTTCATTTTGTAGTGATTTTCAATTTCACGGTCATTTAGCTTTCTAAACAAATCGGTAAATGACTGAAAAATAGCAAATGATATCAGAAAGTGTTGAAAACTGATGACGTCGCTTTGAATGGTGCGTACGGAACGCAAAAAAA
>NW_025248480.1:632-1592 GCF_018294505.1 Triticum aestivum | reverse complement strand
CAGTCTAACAGATGAGTTCTCGTCCGAAACCCTGCTACTCCGAAAGAGATTGTCCAGTTTGTACACGAAGTGCGTCCTGTTTTTGTCGTAACCCTCTCTACTCTTTTGCACATGCTATGTGGGTGAAATGATGATACAATGCCAAGTTTCGACATTTTGAGAGTTCATTTTGTAGTGATTTTCAGTTTCACGGTCATTTAGCTCTCTAAACAAATCGGTACATGACTGAAAAATAGCAAATGATGTCAGAATGTTTTGAAAATTGATGACATCGCTTAGAATGGTGCGTACGGAATGCAAAGAAAGTCTGGAGTTGTAATAAGTTTAAAAAAATGAAGTGCCAGTGTAACAGATGAGTTCTCGTCCGAAACCCTGATACTCGGAAAGAGATTGTCCAGTTTGTACACGAAGTGCGTCCAGTTTTTGCCGTAACCCTCTCTACTCTTTTGCACATGCTATGTGGGTGAAATGATGATACCATGCCAAGTTTCGACATTTTCAGAGTTCATTTTGTAGTGATTTTCAATTTCACGGTCATTTAGCTTTCTAAACAAATCGGTAAATGACTGAAAAATAGCAAATGATATCAGAAAGTGTTGAAAACTGATGACGTCGCTTTGAATGGTGCGTACGGAACGAAAAAAAAAGTCTGGAGTTGTAATATGTTTAAGAAAATGAAGTGCCAATCTAACAGATGAGTTCTCGTCCGAAACCCTGATACTCCGAAAGAGATTGTCCAGTTTGTACACGAAGTGCTTCCAGTTTTTGTCGTAACCCTCTCTACTCTTTTGCACATGCTATGTGGGTGAAATGATCATACCATGCCAAGTTTCGACATTTTGAGAGTTAATTTTGTAGTGATTTTCAATTTCACGGTCATTTAGCTCTCTAAACAAATCGGTAAATGACTGAAAAATAGCAAATGATGTCAGAATGTTTTGAAAATTGATGACGTCGCTT
>NW_025248480.1:0-622 GCF_018294505.1 Triticum aestivum | reverse complement strand
CGAAACCCTGATACTCCGAAAGAGATTGTCCAGTTTGTACACGAAGTGCGTCCAGTTTTTGCCGTAACCCTCTCTACTCTTTTGCACATGCTATGTGGGTGAAATGATGATACCATGCCAAGTTTCGACATTTTGAGAGTTAATTTTGTAGTGATTTTCAATTTCACGGTCATTTAGCTCTCTAAACAAATCGGTAAATGACTGAAAAATAGCAAATGATGTCAGAATGTTTTGAAAATTGATGACGTCGCTTTGAATGGTGCGTACGGAACGCAAAGAAAGTCTGGAGTTGTAATAAGTTTAAAAAAATGTAGTGCCAGTGTAACAGATGAGTTCTCGTCCGAAACCCTGATACTCGGAAAGAGATTGTCCAGTTTGTACACGAAGTGCGTCCAGTTTTTGCCGTAACCCTCTCTACTCTTTTGCACATGCTATGTGGGTGAAATTATGATACCATGCCAAGTTTCGACATTTTCAGAGTTCATTTTGTACTGATTTTCAATTTCACGGTCATTTAGCTCTCTAAACAAATCGGTAAATGACTGAAAAATAGCAAATGATATCAGAAAGTTTTGAAAATTGATGACGTCGCTTTCAATGGTGTGTACGGAATGAAAAAAAA
>NW_025248479.1:0-2323 GCF_018294505.1 Triticum aestivum | reverse complement strand
TCAAGGCCTCCTTTGGTTTGTAGGAAATTTATAGGAATTCTATAGGATAGGATGTGCAGAGGAAAACTTCCTTTGAAGTCATTTGGTTTGTAGGAATGAATTCCTATTCCTATGTAGGATAGGAATCAATCCTTCACATTTTGGAGAAAAAAACATTAGCTTAGACTCAATGGAAAAAATCTTATCCTATTCATCAAATGACATCCCTCTCTCTATAGGAAGTGAGATGGCATGCATCTCAATTCCTATGATTTTCCTATTCCTATAACATTCATTTCCTATGAACCAAAGGAGGACCAAATATTTGAATAAGAGATCATGATGTTTCAAACCCATGCATGCATGAATATAATGGAGATCTGTGGGGTGTGGTTTGGAAACGAGCATGTTGTAATGTATACACATTTAGCAAGGTCAGACTGATTTGAATTTGAGATACCGATGGCAGACATCGTTTGGCCACATTGCATCCGTGCATGGACACACTATTCTAATTGGAGATGATGGGTGGCTTTCTTGTCACATATCTATATCTACACCCCTACATATATATTATATTTTATATTTTTTATATTGTGTGCGGGTATTTTTAACCTTGAAAGATGCTCGTTGGATGAGGCGAATCCGATGGTCTAGAGATGGCAAATTTGAGCACTACTGGCCGTTGGATATCATCTAGATTCCACCAGATTTCGCCACATGTACAATCTAGAAGACTCCATGGTTGAACTTAAGCATAATGCCCAAACCTCAAAAGACAAGCACTTCTTCTTTGTTCTAGAATCTTCCATATCAGAATTGCCCAAATGTTTTTCTACATGATTTGCCATTATTTGTTTTTACTTTATGTCTTACAATGCACAATTCCATGAATCTTAAAATAGATTAGATTTCTTATAAAAACTAGATGATTTTGAATGAAATGAACTATAAGAATTAAACGAACATCTACATCATGCATATATGACTCAAAGTTTACATGCTATAATGTGGTATTTATTCATAATTTGGTTGCCAAATCCCATGCGTGCAATGCACGTGTACCTTACTAGTCTAAGTGGTGTTTGTGTGTGTGTTGTGCGTGTTGAGGTGCAAATTGTCTTTTTTGGGTACACGTTAAGCTTGTTCTCCTGAAATTTCTAGCCGTGCCTTGTTATGCCAAAATTTCAAGCTAGCGTCTCTGTCTATCATGCTGCGAAACTCCCTCCTCTTCAACCCGCGCCTTGTTACCCCGAAATATTTAAGATATATCTTTGTCTCGTTGTGCTCTGACAACTCCCTCCATCTCAACCCGTGCCTTGCTATTCCAAAATTACAACGCGCGTGAAAACTCCCACCTCCTGTGAAATCCCGACACGTGAAATGCCCATGGTACCCCTGAACCGAAAGAACCGCCTCAAATCGGTGGGGGTACTTTTGTAACTTACCCCACATTTAGGACAAGCGCGTCCCTAAGCCATGGTTCCCCACTCCCATCCCATCCGCCCACCCATTTGTACACCGAGGCTGCGAAAACCCACAAAGCCCCACAGCCTCCTCTGTCCGCCATCCAGTCGGAGCCTCTTCCCAGACGACGTCATCCACACCAACACCTTGACGTCCCTCATCCACCGTACCGGATGAGGATCTGTCGTCGATCTCGTCGTCCCGCCGGTTCAGCCACCCCGTCCTCCACCTCCAAGGAGTTGCCCCGATGTTCCCCTCATCTTTCGTGCCACCTCCATTCCCACACCGTCGTCTTCACCTGAACCACCGGAAAAGCATCATCATCACCATTTCCTCCGATGAAGTCGCGGCCTAATCGGTGCCACCAAAGAGGTTGTACACTAATTGCCGCATTTTCTTCTTGATTCGATCTCACGATGCTGCTGGTGCTCGGTCCCGAGCCGACATGGCGCGAATCCATCCACGGCGGCGTCGCCAGCCACTTCCTCCATGGTGTCGCTCCCTCGGTGACGACGTCCACATCAGTAGGACATGCTGGTGCTTTAGCTCTCGCTCGCGTTGCTGCTCTGCTCTTGCTCTCATCCCCCTGCCTGGTCTGCTCTTGCTATTGCTCTTGCTCGCACTACTACTCTCGCTCTTGCTCTTGCTTATCATGCTGCTCCGATTTAGCTACACTTCAGTCGACTGATCGACTTTTGGGCCAGTCGATTTTCAAGGGGTGGGAGGGCTCACCGGAGTTAAGGAAGAACCAGCCGCAGCGGGGAGGGGGGCTTGCTAGAGAGTTACCCCACTATCTATCTTAGGGTTCAGGGTGGGGGCGATGGTCGCCGGCGGTGGTGGGGCGGTGGCGTGGGGATCGCCGGAGAAAAATCTCGGC
>NW_025248478.1:0-2323 GCF_018294505.1 Triticum aestivum | reverse complement strand
GATGGAGGGGGTGGGGCCAGGGCCGGCCCTGAGGGGGGGCAGGGGGGGCGGCCGCCCCGGGCCCCCAAGATCCAGGGGCCCCTCCCCAGATATACATGTAGGCTATGGCCCAACAAATTTTCGGTCAAAAAATTCTATGGAATAGATAGCTGGGCCTCACGCAGCACAATGGAATGTACGCATCTACTCCTAGCGAGCAAGGGAGCCAGCGATCGATTTGTTGGTACATGCACGTCGAAAAAAAGGAATTGATTGATCCTCTCTGATTCGTTTCTATATATAGGTTAGTACGTGCATGTCTAAAAAAAGAAACTGATTGATCCCTTCCTATTCCATCATGCAGGTATTTCACGCAGCGATTCCCAATTTGTCAGCCGGCGTCGACCCTTCATCTCTTCGCGACTGCGAGTTCGGCGCTCCTTTTCCCTCTTTCTTATAAATCAATTTTTCCTCCCTAATTCAGATCGACCGCCGGTTTCAGTTTCGTGCCTCCTTGGGGCCATCGGAACCATGCTTTACTTCCGTCCATCAATGATTCGACCATCCGAGGTATATCTTCTATTCATATTGAGGTTCCTAGTCGCCTAGATGAATAGCTGGCACATCGACATTGTTCAACAATTGTTAATTGATGCAATTTTTTCTTTATTTTGAGAATTGTGTCTTATCCTATCATCCATAAGAAAGTATCAATCTGGTAGCAATGAAAGGAAAAGGAAGAAAGATGTGGATGAATTAGTACAACCACAGTGCAAAAATATCATATATTTTTCTAAGGGAGTTGGCATAGTTGCCATAGATGAAGGGCAACCAACTAATGGCAATTCAGAATTTGATCAGCGAGAAGAAAATGTCAACACCAACAACAACGATAATAACGTAAGTGGCTCTGGTCATGTACGTAGGTAATTCATTGGATGTAATGCACAGTCAGGTAGTGATCATGAACAACCAGTTTATACTACTAATATTTATGAAAAACATTGGGATAATCTTGATAAAAAAAACAGACATCTTAGTTGAGAAAGGGTCTAAGATAGAAGACAAAAAATGTCATACCATCTAGATGATGCAGAAAGACATTTTTCATATGCTCATTATCATAGGAAATTAACCAGTGGGTAGGAACATGATAAAAAATGAGTAGTTTATTCAAAAGATGTCGACAAAGCTTTTTGCTTCTGCTGTAAGATCTTCAAGTCTAGCATTAGTAGGAGTTTATTCCAAAAACATCGACAAAGTTTTTTTGCTTCTACTATAAGATCTTCAAGTCTACCATTAGCAGGAATCAGAGATCATGAGCACATGATGGATTAGGACATTTGTAGATAATATATATACTGATTTTGGATGCATTTAAATGTTATTGGTAATATTTCATACGTATGCATATTAAAAAAAATTGAGCAACATTTTTATTGTTATGATGTCTACATTAAGGGCCCCGGATTTTGGTCTCGCCCCGGGCCCCCAAAATCTCAGGACTGGCCCTGGGTGGGGCAGGACCTTCTCATGCGAGGTGGCGCAACGTGATCTAGATCTTCGCAACACATCGGCTTGCTTCGGGCAGAGGCCTTGGGCGGCGACGTGGTTGTCAGGTGGCGGTCCGGTGGCGGCGACGCAGTTAACGTTGTGGAGAACCTGCTGGAAGATCGGGCTGGGTGCATGCAGAGGTGGACTCCGGCCATGGCCTGGCCGAGGTGGTCGCCTTGCTACGCGATTGCGGATGTCGGGGCGGCGGCCCCAGACGGTGGTGGAAGGTGAGGCCCATATCAACCTTGGTTGCGTAACATGGACGTACACATGTCCAAGGCAGAGCTGCTCCGATAGTCAGGAGGATTCGACCCCGGACCCTCTTCGGTATAGAGACGACAAAGAGCGTGATTGGGACATCCTAACGGCTCTTCCGTCATGGCGAGATGGAGTGGCAGCCCTCCCTCCATGCTCCAGTGGTGGCGCTCTTTGGAATTGGTCGGAGCGTCAGGATACACTGTTGTGTGGCAGTGCGGCTGTGGATGATCGCCGAATCTGGGCGGCCAGCTCCGGGACTTTGAAGGTGGTCTTGTAGATGCGCATGTTGTCGCTTGTATGTTCTTCAGATGGATTCGGGTGAAAACCTAGTCTTCGGCCGGTGGCTGGAGCCTGTGATGGTGACGCTCTTGACGTTGTTTCCTCCATGAAGGCATCATCAAGGTGTTCTACTTGTGAGCTGCGTTGGGATTTTCCCCGAAGAGGAAGGGTGAAACAATATAGTAGCGGATAGTATTTTCCTCGGTAGAAAACCAAGGTTTATCAAACCAATAGCAGACTCAAGCAAACAACA
>NW_025248477.1:0-2323 GCF_018294505.1 Triticum aestivum | reverse complement strand
ATTTGGTATTGATTTTCTGCGAATAAAAAACAATCAAAAAATAGCAACTGGCACTGGGCAGTATGTCAATATATTAGTCCCAAAAAATGATATAAAGTTGCTATAAAATGATTGTAAAACATCCAAAAATGATAATATAACAACATGGCACAATAAAAAATTATAGATACATTGGAGACGTATCAGCATCCCGAGGCTTAATTCCTGCTCGTCCTCGAGTAGGTAAATGACAAAACAGAATTTTTGATGTGGAATGCTGCCTAACATGTTCATCACATATTATTTTCTTTTTAGCATCGACATATGAGCATTTATATGATTCAAAGCAATAGTCTAGTTTTGACATGAAGATTTCAATACTCAAGCATATCCACAAGCAACCATGTCTTTCAAAATATCAACACTAAAGCAAGTTATTCCTAGCCCATTATGCTCAATCATTGATCCATTCATGAAACACGCTCGCATATTAGCTACACCAAATGCTCAAGTACGATCATAGTGCACCTTAGTTGGTGCTTTATAAGAGAAGATGGAAACTCAAAATAAAAATAAAAATTGCATAAAGTAAAATAAAGGCCCTTCGCAGAGGGAAGTAGAGATTTGTAGAGGTGCTAGAGCTCAAAGCGAAAAAGATAGAGATAAAACATTTTGGGTGGCATGCTTTTCCTGTCAACGAAAACGATCGAGTAGTTCCCAATACTTTCTATGCTAGATATATCATAGGCGGTTCCCAAACATAAAATAAAGTTTATTCCTTTTTCCACCATACTTTCACATTCCACGGCTAACCGAATCCACGAGTGCCGTCCATACCAACACTTTCCAAGGAATTTATTATTTGACAGCATAAAGTAAATTCATTTTTCATTTCGGGACTGGGCATTTCTAATACCTTAGTCATACTCTCGTGCAATAACAAGTGAATAAATACTCATCTTGAGATTAACACATCTAGCATGGAAATATATCAGCCACCCCCTACCATTTCATGAGCGGTACGAGCACACAAAAGAGAAATTTATTTTGAAATTAGACATGGCACATACAAATTTTCTTATAACGGCCTGAAAAAACCGCATATAGGTAGGTATAGTGGACTCATGTGGCACAACTGGGTTCAAGGATTTTGGATGCACAAGTAGTGATCATACTTAGTGCGAGTGAAGGCTAGCAAAAGATTGGGAAGCATCCAACCAAGAAACGGAAAATCTCATAAATGAGCATTAAGCATAACTAACACCGAATAATGCACTGCATAACTATTGACTTTTGTTCTTGCATAGAGAATCACAAACCTTAACACCAATATTCTTACTAAAGCATAATTACTCATCAACATGACTCACATATTATATCAACATATCACAAAACTATTACAAGGAATCAAGTTTATTTTTTCCAATAATCTTCATGAAGGTTTTTATTATGTCCCTCTTGAATATCTATCACTTTGGGACTAATTTCATATGTTGCTTTTGATAGCTCAAACAAATCTAAGTTAAGAACATGAGCATAAAATTTTTCTTCTCTCAAAATAATTTAAGTGAAGCAATAGAGAATTTCATAAAAAAATTTACTAACTCTCAAATAAATCTAGGTGAAGCATGAGAGGATTTCTTCAAAAATACTAAAGCACACCGTGCTAAAAAAGATATAAGTGAAGCACTAGAGCAATTTCATAGCTCAAAAAGATTTAAGTGAAGCATAGAGAGCAATTCTAACAAGTCATAGCATAATTTTGGCTCCCTCAAATAGGATTCATGACTTCAAATAAAAAGCAAAACAAGCAAAGACTCATATCATACAAGACGCTCCAAGCAAAACTCATGATATGTGACGAATAAAAATATTGCTCGAAGTAAAATACCGATAGTCGTTAGAAGAAAGAGGGGATGCCACTCGAGGCATCCCCAAGCTCAGTTGCTTGCTTCTCTTTTAGATAATAGCTTGGGATGCCATGGGGCATCCCCAAGATTAGGCTCTTCTTACTCCTTATTCCTTCATCCATCGTGATCTCACCCAAAACTTGAAAACTTCAATCACACAAAAGTCAACAAAATCTTCGTGAGATCCGTTACTATAAGAAACCAAATCACTACTATAAGTATTGTTGCAAAATCATTCATATTTTATTTTTTGAATTATGTCTACTGTATTCCAACTTTGCTATAGCTTATACCCTCCAATACAAACCATAGATTCATCTAAATAAGCACGCAACGCAAAGAAGATAGAATCTGTCAAAAACAGAACAGTCTGTAGCAATATGAAAACTACAAATACTTCTGTAACTCCAAAAATTCTAAAAAAATTAGGAGAA
>NW_025248476.1:0-2323 GCF_018294505.1 Triticum aestivum | reverse complement strand
TCACATTCATAAGAGTCTGAGCACAGGACATTTGGAATGAGCTCTTACTTCTCTATGAGGGAGGGAAGCCACATTTCAATATAGACATGGGAGACATAGGGAAATGAAGGGTCAGTTGAGACGTCGAATATTTGACAAATGGATTTACATTATCTACAGCTGCTTCTTACGCAGGTTCTCTTCGTAGTTATTTCATTGCATGCACCAATTCCATAGCCAAAACCAGCTTAACTGTGGTTGTTGGGGCAGCCCTAGGATAGCTATAACTCAGTCTTTGGTTGCCACCATGGAGTCTTTTTCGCATCCCAGATGTTGTAGGATACTATAGCAAGCAGTCTGCAACTAGTATTTAGCAAGCAGTCAGCAGCAAGCAGTCTTTGGTTGCCACCACTTCTCAACCAACCCTCACTATAAACTACCACTCTACAAAAATTAGCACTATTTTTTCTTATTTGTGGCAAAAAAGCTACCAAGCGAGAAAAGTGGCCGATTTATCCAAAAATTAAAATCGATTATGGAAGGGTTGGCCCACATGCAAGCGTTCAAGTTGCACAATAGTAAACTCCACTAGATTGACCATTATGATTGACTGTTATGACAGATTCTTCAATCCTCTTCTTCCTTCAAACATTTTCACAGGGACATTTCTTCATATAGTTTGTATACGTGGTTATGTTACCATATGAACATACTAATTAGTACTTAGACCAATCTAATCACGCGTGCCCAGTGGTCAGTGGCCCATTCTAAACCTAAGAAATCATTAACCCATCCCCTAACCTACCCACTAACCCATCCTAACTTAACCATAAAAAAATCGTGCGGCTCATCTCACCTTTACTCCTCGCGCCGCTCTAGCCAAGCCGTCGGCGAACGCTCCAGCGGAGTACTGCCGTCTGGGACGCACTGCGGCGATGCCCCTGACTGCCACCTAGTAGCTCGCCACGCTTGTAGTTCTTGCCGTGGGGAGGCCCGGGGTGCTGCTCAGGCCCGCCACCCGGTGGCTCACCGCGCCTGCAGGTTGCGCTGCAGAGTAGCCCAGGGTACCGCTCTAGGCCGCCGCCCAATGAGAGCTGTACGGGCGGGGCAGGTTGGCTGCCGTGTTGGCTGGCCTTCTTGGTCAACGGCCAAGGGAGTGCTCACCAGGAGTGGCTGGCCATGGGCGGCGCTAGGGTGCGGGTCTCAAGGCGCTGCTAGACGACGGCGGCCATGCCCACCACGGAGAACGCCATGGCCAGGAGCTTGGGTGCGTGCTCTGGCCGCCATCAGACACTAGCCGTCGAGCTTCGGCTAGGCTTGAGGTAATGCATTGGCCTTGTCGGCCGCGTGCATCATGACTTCATGAGCTCCCTAACATGGGGTGATGGTCTTAGCGCGGCCGACAAAGGAGGTTGCCGGCGCGTCATGCCAGCTGCGGGCTTCAGTTCCGGGGCCGTGGCTCTCCGGTGCTCTGCGCCCCACCTCCCGCGTGTGGTCGTTGATCTGAATGTGATGATGAGCGCCACCAACAACTTGATGCATCCGATTCCTTCAACGTTTTTTGTTGGGAATATCAGAGAAAGGAGATGAAACTGACATGTGGGCAAGGTTTTGGTTACCAAATGGATTTTTACTTATATTTATAGATATCACTTGAACTTATATTTTTATCATACAAGAGCTACTAGCTCAGTGGAACGTTCTCTGCGCAAGAGTTGTGATGTGCTGGCTTACTTTACTATATATTGAGCGTTTGATTTTAAAAAAATTAAAAAATGATTTTTTTTTGCTCGAAATGACCATTTACAAAGTGGGTCCGAAAATATGTGGTAACCACGATTTGGAGCGGTAACCAAAACCCTGCATGTGGGTCCTACATGGTAACGGCCAATGTAACGGACTTGACTTTTTCAGCCTTGACCTGTGGGCCCAGCCTGTCATAGTTGTGTTTAAACCAGGCAATTCGGCCACTCTTCTCACTTGGAGGCTTTTTTCCATGGATTAGGAAACAATTAGTAGTTTTTGCGAATTTTTGTAGAGTGATTGTTTCTTGCTAGGGTTGGTTGCAAAGTGATGTTTTTTTATTAGATACTCCCTCCTTCTGGATTTATTATCCTAAGCACAGTTCAACTGCAATTTTGCAAAAAAAACATCCCCATACTTGAAAAACTGTTGAAAACAAGTCCCTCCGCCCGTCGCCCGCACCTGGCCAGGGGCAGCGCCGCCCAGCTGCGCGATTCGCCGCCGTCCAGGAGCTGCTACTCGGTCAATGCCCAAAACCTAACTAGTAAAAAAGTGGATGCACTACTAGGGAAAAGCCTATACACAGAATCTTATCAGCAGC
>NW_025248475.1:0-2323 GCF_018294505.1 Triticum aestivum | reverse complement strand
CCCGGTGCGATGCTCCGGTCGCATTGCTACCCCCCAGGGGCCCCGTCCCGCCTAACCCTGTAGCGTTTGACCATGGGATCTAGCTCTTTGACTTTGCACGGACGGGCTTTCACCAGTGGAACTGTCCACCCGGTTGTGTTAGGTCAGCCCATAGGAACACTTTGGAGCAATATCTGGGCCAAAGGCACAGCAAGACCCCATCCGTGTAGACCCGACGCATCCGTTTCCCACCTCCAGGTGCCGGTGGTGGCGCTGTCCGTGAGGGGGGGGGGGGCACACCCCGGAGACATGGGCCGGGCGTTTGCAACTGCCACAACACTTCCAGACTTGTGAGAGGCCGCCTACGCAAGATTTGGCGGCAGGTGCTAGCCCCCGGAGGCCGCAGGCCACAGTCGTAGACACGCGAAGAGCAATCCGCGGAGAGGGAAGTGTTCAGATACTTCTCCATCACCAAAAATTATGAAAAATTACCATCATTCCTATAGCACATGTGCCCACGTCGTGTAAAAAACTCATGATTTTATCGCGCTCCGAGTATTTAATAATATTCACGCCGCATCGTTACCGCAGAACGACTACTACTGTGTCATCGCCGTCCGTGAGGGGGGCCACACCCCGGAGACGCGTGCCGCCTCTTCGGACATGCCACCACACCGTACGTCATGTATGAGGGCCCGGTGCGATGCTCCGGTGGCATTGCTACCCCCCGAGGGCCGCGTCCCGCCTAACCCTGTAGCGTTTGACCACGGGATCTAGCCCTTTGACTTTGCACGGACGGGCTTTGACCCGTGGAACTCTCCAGCCGGTTGTGTTAGGTCAGCCCATAGGAACACTTCGGAGCAACATCCGGGCCAAAGCCACAGCAAGACCCCATCCACGTAGACCCGACGCGTCCGTTTCCCCCTCCAGGTGCTGGCGGCGGCGCCGTTCGTGAGGGGGCACACCCCGGAGGCGCGGGCCGGGCGTTTGCAACCGCCACAACACTTCCAGTCTTGTGAGAGGCCGCCTACGCAAGATTTGGCAGCATGTGCTAGCCCCTGGAGGCCGCCGGCCATAGTCGTAGACACGCGAAGAGCAATCCGCGGAGAGGGAAGTGTTCAGATACTTCTCCATCACCAAAAATTATGTAAAATTACCATTAGTCCTAAAGCACATGTCCCCATGTCGTGTAAAAAACTCATGATTTTATCGCGCTCCGAGTATTTAATAATATTCACGCCGCATCGTTACGGCAAAACGGCTACTACTATGTCATCGCCGTCCGTGTGGGGGGCCACACATCGGAGACGCGTGTCGCCTCTTCGGACATTCCACCATACCGTACGGCATGTATGAGGGCCCGGTGCGATGCTCCGGTGGCATTCCTACCCCCCAGGGCCCCCGTCCCGCCTAACCCTGTAGCGTTTGACCACAGGATCTAGCTCTTTGACTTTGCACGCGCGGGCTTTGACCAGTGGAACTCTCCACCCAGTTGTGTTAGGTCTGCCCATAGGAACACTTTGGAGCAACATCCGGGCCAAAGCCACAGCAAGACCCCATCCGTGTAGACCCGACGCGTCCGTTTCCCCCCTCCAGGTGCCGGCGGCGGTGCCGTCCATGAGGGGGGGCACACCCCGGAGACGCGGGCCGGGAGTTTGCTACTGCCACAACACTTCCAGACTTGTGAGAGGCCGCCTACGCAAGATTTGGCGGCATGTGCTAGCCCCCGGAGGCCGCAGGCCACAGTCGTAGACACGCGAAGAGCAATCCGCGGAGAGGGAAGTGTTCAGATAGTTCTCCATCACGAAAAACTATTTAAAATTACCATCAGTCCTATAGCACATGTGCCCACGTCGTGTAAAAAACTCATGATTTTATCGCGCTCCGAGTATTTAATAATATTCACGCCGCATCGTTACCGCAAAATGTCTACTACTGTGTCATCGCCGTCCGTGAGGGGGGCCACAACCCGGAGACGTGTGCCGCCTCTTTGGACATGCCACCACACCGTACGGCATGTATGAGGGCCCGGTGCGATGCTCCGGTGGCATTGCTACCCCCAGGGCCCCCGTCCCGCCTAACCCTGTAGCGTTTGACCACGGGATCTAGCCCTTTGATGTTGCACGGATGGGCTTTGACCAGTGGAACTCTCCACCCGGTTGTGTTAGGTCAGCCCATAGGAACACTTTGGAGCAACATCCGGGCCAAAGCCACAGCAAGACCCCCTACGTGTAGACCCGACGCGTCCGTTTCCACCCTCCAGGTGCCGGCGGCGGCGCCGTCCGTGAGGGGGGCACACACCAAAGACGCGGGCCGGGCACTTGCAACCGCCACAACACTTCCA
>NW_025248474.1:0-2323 GCF_018294505.1 Triticum aestivum | reverse complement strand
ATTTGGTATTGATTTTCTGCGAATAAAAAACAATCAAAAAATAGCAACTGGCACTGGGCAGTATGTCAATATATTAGTCCCAAAAAATGATATAAAGTTGCTATAAAATGATTGTAAAACATCCAAAAATGATAATATAACAACATGGCACAATAAAAAATTATAGATACATTGGAGACGTATCAGCATCCCGAGGCTTAATTCCTGCTCGTCCTCGAGTAGGTAAATGACAAAACAGAATTTTTGATGTGGAATGCTGCCTAACATGTTCATCACATATTATTTTCTTTTTAGCATCGACATATGAGCATTTATATGATTCAAAGCAATAGTCTAGTTTTGACATGAAGATTTCAATACTCAAGCATATCCACAAGCAACCATGTCTTTCAAAATATCAACACTAAAGCAAGTTATTCCTAGCCCATTATGCTCAATCATTGATCCATTCATGAAACACGCTCGCATATTAGCTACACCAAATGCTCAAGTACGATCATAGTGCACCTTAGTTGGTGCTTTATAAGAGAAGATGGAAACTCAAAATAAAAATAAAAATTGCATAAAGTAAAATAAAGGCCCTTCGCAGAGGGAAGTAGAGATTTGTAGAGGTGCTAGAGCTCAAAGCGAAAAAGATAGAGATAAAACATTTTGGGTGGCATGCTTTTCCTGTCAACGAAAACGATCGAGTAGTTCCCAATACTTTCTATGCTAGATATATCATAGGCGGTTCCCAAACATAAAATAAAGTTTATTCCTTTTTCCACCATACTTTCACATTCCACGGCTAACCGAATCCACGAGTGCCGTCCATACCAACACTTTCCAAGGAATTTATTATTTGACAGCATAAAGTAAATTCATTTTTCATTTCGGGACTGGGCATTTCTAATACCTTAGTCATACTCTCGTGCAATAACAAGTGAATAAATACTCATCTTGAGATTAACACATCTAGCATGGAAATATATCAGCCACCCCCTACCATTTCATGAGCGGTACGAGCACACAAAAGAGAAATTTATTTTGAAATTAGACATGGCACATACAAATTTTCTTATAACGGCCTGAAAAAACCGCATATAGGTAGGTATAGTGGACTCATGTGGCAGAACTGGGTTCAAGGATTTTGGATGCACAAGTAGTGATCATACTTAGTGCGAGTGAAGGCTAGCAAAAGATTGGGAAGCATCCAACCAAGAAACGGAAAATCTCATAAATGAGCATTAAGCATAACTAACACCGAATAATGCACTGCATAACTATTGACTTTTGTTCTTGCATAGAGAATCACTAACCTTAACACCAATATTCTTACTAAAGCATAATTACTCATCAACATGACTCACATATTATATCAACATATCACAAAACTATTACAAGGAATCAAGTTTATTTTTTCCAATAATCTTCATGAAGGTTTTTATTATGTCCCTCTTGAATATCTATCACTTTGGGACTAATTTCATATGTTGCTTTTGATAGCTCAAACAAATCTAAGTTAAGAACATGAGCATAAAATTTTTCTTCTCTCAAAATAATTTAAGTGAAGCAATAGAGAATTTCATAAAAAAATTTACTAACTCTCAAATAAATCTAGGTGAAGCATGAGAGGATTTCTTCAAAAATACTAAAGCACACCGTGCTAAAAAAGATATAAGTGAAGCACTAGAGCAATTTCATAGCTCAAAAAGATTTAAGTGAAGCATAGAGAGCAATTCTAACAAGTCATAGCATAATTTTGGCTCCCTCAAATAGGATTCATGACTTCAAATAAAAAGCAAAACAAGCAAAGACTCATATCATACAAGACGCTCCAAGCAAAACTCATGATATGTGACGAATAAAAATATTGCTCGAAGTAAAATACCGATAGTCGTTAGAAGAAAGAGGGGATGCCACTCGAGGCATCCCCAAGCTCAGTTGCTTGCTTCTCTTTTAGATAATAGCTTGGGATGCCATGGGGCATCCCCAAGATTAGGCTCTTCTTACTCCTTATTCCTTCATCCATCGTGATCTCACCCAAAACTTGAAAACTTCAATCACACAAAAGTCAACAAAATCTTCGTGAGATCCGTTACTATAAGAAACCAAATCACTACTATAAGTATTGTTGCAAAATCATTCATATTTTATTTTTTGAATTATGTCTACTGTATTCCAACTTTGCTATAGCTTATACCCTCCAATACAAACCATAGATTCATCTAAATAAGCACGCAACGCAAAGAAGATAGAATCTGTCAAAAACAGAACAGTCTGTAGCAATATGAAAACTACAAATACTTCTGTAACTCCAAAAATTCTAAAAAAATTAGGAGAA
>NW_025248473.1:0-2323 GCF_018294505.1 Triticum aestivum | reverse complement strand
TTACATGCCCGAGACTCGATCGTCGGTATCCCAATACCTCGTTCAGTCTCGTTACCGGCAAGTCACTTTACTCGTACCGTAATGCATGATCCCGTGACCAAGCACTTGGTCACTTTGAGCTCATTATGATGATGCATTACCTAGTGGGCCCAGAGATACCTCTCCGTCATACGGAGTGACAAATCCCAGTCTCGATCCGTGTCAACCCAACAGACACTTTCGGAGATACCTGTAGTGTACCTTTATAGTCACCCAGTTACGTTGTGACGTTTGGTACACCCAAAGCACTCCTACGGTATCCGGGAGTTACACGATCTCATGGTCTAAGGAAGAGATACTTGACATTGAAAAAAATCTAGCAAAACGAACTACACGATCTTGTGCTATGCTTAGGATTGGGTCTTGTCCATCACATCATTCTCCTAATGATGTGATCCCGTTGTCAATGACATCCAATGTCCATAGTCAGGAAACCATGACTATCTGTTGACCAACGAGCTAGTCAACTAGAGGCTCACCAGGGACGTATTGTGGTCTATGTATTCACACATGTATTACGATTTTCGGATAATACAATTATAGCATGAATAAAAGACAATTATCATGAACAAGGAAATATAACAATAATGCTTTTATTATTGCCTCTAGGGCATATTTCCAACAGTCTCCCACTTGCACTAGAGTCAATAATCTAGTTACATTGTGATGAATCGAACACCCATAGAGTTCTGGTGTTGATCATGTTTTGCTCGCGGGAGAGGTTTAGTCAACGGATCTGCGACATTCAGATCCGTATGTACTTTGCAAATATCTATGTCTCCATCTTGAACATTTTCACGGATGGAGTTGAAACGATGCTTGATGTGCCTGGTCTTCTTGTGAAACCTGGGCTCCTTGGCAAGGGCAATAGCTCCAGTGTTGTCACAGAAGAGTTTGATCGGCCCCGACGCATTGGGTATGACTCCTAGGTCGGTGATGAACTCCTTCACCCAAATAGCTTCATGCGCTGCCTCCGAGGCTGCCATGTACTCCGCTTCACATGTAGATCCCGCCACGACGCTCTGCTTGCAGCTGCACCAGCTTACTGCTCCACCATTCAACATATACACGTATCCGGTTTGTGACTTAGAGTCATCCAGATCTGTGTCGAAGCTAGCGCCGACGTAACCCTTTACGGCGAGCTCTTCGTCACCTCCATAAACGAGAAACATGTCCTTTGTCCTTTTCAGGTACTTCAGGATATTCTTGACCGCTGTCCAGTGTTCCTTGCCGGGATTACTTTGATATCTTCCTACCAAACTTACGGCAAGGTTTACATCAGGTCTGGTACACAACATGGCATACATAATAGATCCTATGGCTGAAGCATAAGGGATGACACTCATCTTTTCTTTATCTTTTGCCGTGGTCGGGCATTGAGCTGAGCTCAATCTCACACCTTGCAATACAGGCAAGAACCCCTTCTTAGATTGATCCATTTTGAACTTCCTCAAAATCTTATCAAGGTATGTGCTTTGTGAAAGACCTATGAGGCGTCTCGATCTATCTCTATAGATCTTGATGCCTAATATATAAGCAGCTTCTCCAAGGTCCTTCATTGAAAAACACTTATTCAAGTAGGCCTTAATGCTGTCCAAGAATTCTTTATCATTTCCCATCAAGAGTATGTCATCTACATATAATATGAGAAATGCTACAGAGCTCCCACTCACTTTCTTGTAAACGCAGGCTTCTCCGTAAGTCTGCATAAACCCAAACGCTTTGATCATCTCATCAAAGCGAATGTTCCAACTCCGAGATGCTTGCACCAGCCCATAAATGGATCGCTGGAGCTTGCATACTTTGTTAGCATTCTTAGGATCGACAAAACCCTCCGGCTGCATCATATACAGTTCTTCCTTAAGATGCCCGTTACGGAATGCCGTTTTGATGTCCATCTGCCATATCTCATAATCATAGTATGCGGCAATTGCTAACATGATTCAGACGGACTTAAGCTTCGCTACGAGAGAGAAAGTCTCATCGTAGTCAATCCCTTGAACTTGCCGATAACCCTTAGCGACAAGTCGAGCTTTATAGATGGTGACATTACCATCCGCGTCCATCTTCTTCTTAAAGATCCATTTGTTTTATATCGCTCGCCAATCATCGGACAAGTCAGTCAAAGTCCATACTTTGTTTTCATACATGGATTCTATCTCGGATTTCATGGCTTCAAGCCATTTGTTGGAATCTGGGCCCGCCATCGCTTCTTCATAGTTCGAAGGTTCACCGTTGTCTAACAACATGATTTCCAGGACAGGGTTGCCGTACCACTCTGGTG
>NW_025248472.1:0-2323 GCF_018294505.1 Triticum aestivum | reverse complement strand
AGCCCTCAACATGCAACAAAGAGTCACTCCAAAGCAACTAATAGTGGAGAACAAACGAAGAGATTATGGTTGGGTACAAAACCACCTCAAAGTTATCCTTTTTGATCTATCTATTCAAGAGTACGTAGTAAAATAACATGAAGCTATTCTTTCTGTTCGATCTATCATAGAGTTCATACTAGAATAACACCTTAAGACACAAATCAACCAAAACCCTAATGTCACCTAGATACTCCATTGTCACCTCAAGTATCAGTGGGCATGATTATACGATATGCATCACACAATCTCAGATTCATCTATTCAACCAACACGAAGTACTTCAAAGAGTGCCTCAAAGTTTCTACCGGAGAGTCAAGATGAAAACGTGTGCCAACCCCTATGCATAAGTTCACAAGGTCACTGAACCCGTAAGTAGATCACCAAAACATACATCAAGTGAATCACGTGAACATCCCATTGTCACCAGAGATAAGCACGGCAAGACATACATCAAGTGTTCTCAAATCCTTAAAGACTCAATCCGATAAGATAACTTCAAAGGGAAAACTCAATCCATTACAAGAGAGTAGAGGGGGAGAAACATCATAAGATCCAACTATAATAGCAAAGCTCGCGATACATCAAGATCGTGCCACCTCAAGAACACGAGAAAGAGAGAGAGAGAGAGAGAGAGAGAGAGATGAAACACATAGCTACTGGTACATACCCTCAGCCCCGAGGGTGAACTACTCCCTCCTCGTCATGGAGAGCGCCATGATGATGAAGATGGCCACCGGTGAGGGATCTCCCCTCCGGCAGGGTACCGGAATAGGGTCCCGATTTGTTTTTGGTGGCTACAGAGGCTTGCGGCGGTGGAACTCCCCAATCTATTGTTGTCCTCGGTGTTTTTAGAGTATATGGAGATATATAGGTGAAAGAAGTCGGTCAGGGGAGCCATGAGGGGCCCACGTGGATGGAGGGCGCACCCAGGGGGTGGGCATGCCCCCTGCCTCGTGGCCTCCTCAAAGCTTCCCTGAATTTAGCTCCACGTCTCCTGGATCACGTTCGTTCCAAAAATCATGCTTCCGAAGGTTTCATTCCGTTTGGACTCTGTTTGATATTCCTTTTCTTTGAAACACTGAAATAGGCAAGAAAACAGCAATATGGGATGGGCCTCCGATCAATAGGTTAGTCCCAAAAATAATATAGAAGTGTATAATAAAGCTCGTAAACATACAAAACAGATAATATAATAGCATGAATGTTTCATATATTATAGATACGTTGGAGACATATCAGCATCCCCAAGCTTAATTCATGCTCGTCCTCGAGTAGGTAAATGATAAAAGAAAGAATTTATGAAGTGTGAATGCTAGCAGGTGCACAAGTTTGATCAATGATAATTTCAATCACCTTTTTTAGCATGATTATATGTCATAACAGTAGTTCATCTCATAAAACTTCTCAAGATCAAGTAACAAGCTATTCACATGTTAAAGCATAGACCATAAACTTTCTTGAAAACTAGCAAACTTCATTCTCAGTCATCAAACAATTACAGTTCATCTTATTTTCAGGAAGGGTCTATGTTAGAGCTTTGATTTAGCAAACTCCACATACTCAACTATCATATAGTCTTCCATGATTGCTACCACTCAAAGCATATTATTAGAACAAATAGCATCCATCGAACACAGACAAAGATAGGGGCTTGGTGTTTCGCATCCCAACTCACTTATCATATAGATAATTGTCAATAATAATAATTCATGATCAAATATATTTGCATGGCCATATATGCTTAGATCTTTCCCCAATACATGATGCTTGCCAACTGAAGAGTAGGTAGGAATGAGAAGGAATACTACTGACTTGCATAAAAGTAAAAGATAGGCCCTTCGCAGAGGGAAGCAGGAATTTTTAGAGGTGCCAGAGCTCGATTTTAAAATAGAGATAAATAATTTTGAGAGGTATGATCTCATTGTCAACATAACAACCAAGAGTTCCCAATATCTTCCATACTACATACATTATAGGCGGTTCCCAAACAGAATGGTAAAGTTTTTACTCCCCCTCCACCAACAATCATCAGTCCATGGCTTGCCCGAAACAACGGGTGCCTCCAACTAACATCGATCCTGGGGGAGTTTTTGTTTGCAATTATTTTTATTTGATTTTGCTCTTTTGATCATGGGACTGGGCATCCCAGTTACCAGCCATTTTTCTCGTGAATGATGAGCGGAGTCCACTCATCGTGAGAATAACCCACCTAGTATGGAAGATACTGACAGCCCCTAGTCGCTACATGAGCAATTCGGGCATACAAAACATATTATTATTT
>NW_025248471.1:0-2323 GCF_018294505.1 Triticum aestivum | reverse complement strand
CTCTAATTAAAATTTTAAAATTTTCAAAAACATGTTTGAGTTGGATTAAAGGATAGAGGGGATCGTAACGAAGACGTGGGCGTTGGTTTCGTTGAATTTGGACTAACGGTTGAAAAGTTGTGGTGTTTTGAAAATCAGGGACTAAACTGAAAAATAAAATCTACACCTAGGTCCCTGGCCACGTGTCAGAAATCTATTGGTTAAAAACCGTTCGCTGCGAAGGCAAAGCAGTGAACATTCACTAAGTAAGGAAAAACGATTCGAAAAGAAAAAAACTAATCTAATCCTATCCATCTAACCTAGATCGGACGGACGAGGAGCACCGGCGGCTTACCGCGGTGGTGGGCGTCGACGTCGCCGGAGAAGGAGGCGGCAACGGCGTCGGGGTCGTCGGGGTCGCTGCTGCAGCGGTCCTCCGGCGTGGCCACGGGGTCGGGGAGAAGCGGCGCGAGTAGGGGAAGGTGATGGTGGCGTCGACGAAGGTCGAGGGTGACGGAACCGGGCGCGGCGGCAGCGGCAGATCTCGTCGGAGGCGGGAACTCCGGCGAGGGTGGCGGCGGCTGCGGTTTGCGGCAAAGGAGGAGGCACGGGGACCGGGCGACGGTATAAATAGGAGGAGGGGGTCGGCTTGCGCGAGGGGCAGAGGGAGAGGAGTCCCGCCTGGACACGGCGTCGCCGGCGAGGAGTGCTGGAGTCGGACTCCGGCAGCGGGTAGGAGAAGAACCCGACAGGTGGGTCCCACCTGTCGGCGGCAGAGAGAGGCAGCACCCAATTGGGGCTACGAGCGGGCGAGCGAGCGGAAGGCGGTTCGCGCGCGGGGAGCTGCTGGGCTGCGGCTGGCCTTGCCCGGTTGGCTGTGTCGGCCCAGTACGGCGGCGGGATTATTTTTTTATAAAAACAATAACACAGAAAAAGAATAAATAAAATAAAACAAATATATTATATGGGCATATAATATATCAAAATTTTCATAAAAATATTTTCTACAACGTGGACATTTTACTAACATTAAATAAAATACACAAAAATTCTAATAATTCAAACAGTGCTCCTGCTCTAATAAAATCCAATATAAATTATTCTAAAAATACCAAAATGATTCCAACTTAATTTTTCTCCAATTTTCTGTTGTAGGGAATCATGTTACCCTAATTTCCATATATTTTATTTTTGGAGAAAATAATTTGAATAAAACTCAAATAACTCCAAATTGAAAATAAATTCAAAAGAACTTTGAATTTAATTCTTTGAAACTCCCAACTCATATTTCATATAATTTGAAGAAGTCATTTTATCTTCTCTCGTGAAAATCATTGAGTTGCATAAAGTTTCAGAATCGGAAATATTTTCGAATGAAATTCAAATATTTTCAACACCCCTTGTCATTTAAATAAATGGAAGAAGTCATGTCATCTTCTCTCCAGGGTTTTGTGGTGAAAAGAATTTGAATTCATGGAGATCATAAAATGCAAAAATGAAAGTTTGGGAAAGTCCTTTTATTCCCTCTCATTTAACTTTCAAAAAGTTTCGAATTCACTCACTTTCAGACAATTCATCAAACAATCAGTCAAATCTATCTATTTATTATAACATTCCAAAATTTAGAATTTTGGGATGTTACAAACCTACCACCCTTAAAATGTATCTCGTCCTCGAGATTCGGAGAGGCTGGCAAGAAAAGGTTAGGGTTTGGGGGTCTCCTCAAAATTCCATCAATCATCCCTGGGGTCTGGGGTGCTACCACCCTTAGAAGCATGGTTACTGTTCCATCAAAACTCATATACTCCATCCTTATTCTTGACAGTGTCGGTCTTCTCAGATCCTCGAGAAAATTCCTCCTCTGAGCTCTTCCGGTAACGGCATAACCTTTTCCTCAATTCTTTTGTCCTTTCATCTTGGTAAGGTTATTTCGAGACTGGGTCTTCATACCTGACGGGTCTGGCACCAAAACTAAACAACTATCGATATCTCATGGTGGTTAACAATTTGTGGTTTCTCCTGCAGGAAATGGGTCTGGGTTGATCCTCACCGTATAACCTACGGTTGGCAAAAAGTTGCCGTGTACAAGGGAAAAATTCTTATACCATTCTAAGGCTTAACAAGGTTTCATATCGTCGTCTCTCTACTATAGGCAAGTCACTCAGATTTACCATTCCATATAGCAAGGCGAACAATAAGAGTAAGTCGGTATGGTGATCAAGCCATCCCGCACCCAAATCATTACCATTTATAGAGTTTAGCGAATCTCGCATTCTAACACTCGGTCATCCTCACAAGCATTGCAGAATTTCTCTTGTCGACGAACCAAGTTCAAATAAATCCA
>NW_025248470.1:0-2323 GCF_018294505.1 Triticum aestivum | reverse complement strand
CTCCATGGCCTCTTCAAAATTGTTCAGCACATCTTGCACCTGTTCAGTCATCATTTGCTGAAACTTATCATGAAGCTCCTTGTTCGATAAATTCTCCCAGTCAATCTCGTCGGCTTGTGATCCTGGCATGGTTAGCAGCAATAGAAACACACAAGAATATGATCCTACAGACTACGAACAAGTGGTGGTGGTGGGTGTCACAAATCCGTCAAGCAAAACTCAAATTCTTACCAGTTCTTACCCAGCAACAGGCGGTGATCGGCAACCGTTGTAGTCAAAACTCTCAAAGCTTGGATAGAGCGATTACCAGGGAGAGTCAAACGCACGACGTAGATGTATGTGGAGCTGGGAAGGCTTATACTATGGTAGCAAAAAGGGTCAGCAATAATCAATTCAGAGATGCAAAGTTGAATAAACGCTCAACGACGTACTGTGCTGGTCCTAGGCTAGACTGTGTTAGAGACGCGAGCCTAGAACACCAACAAAATCACGGCGCGGCACGTAAACAAGGGAAAAGCACACTCTGAAAAAAAAATTTCGCTCTTTTTTTTTGCGCTCTTTTTTTTTGCGCTGCTTTTTTTTTGCGAAAAATCACTATAATGGCGAGTGTCTAAAAACTCTTCCTAGCTCAAACTGACAGGATGGGCACGAAATTTTTCGACCAATTTTTTTTTTTTTTCGACTGCCCGGACCCAAAAACTGGAAACGGGTCAAAAAAAACTTCCTATAATGGCACCTGTCTCAAAACACTCAGAATTTTTTTTTCCCGAAACCTACTCCGGCAAGGAAACACGAATCGGAATCTAGATGGATCTCGAAAACAACCCTAATAAGCAAAGAACTCGGATTGGTGGTGGATATATGGTGGTGGTATATGGCAGCGGTGGTGGTAGCGGTGGTAGTATATGTGATGAGGACATGACTACCTTGGATATGACCAAAAATATTGCATATATGCATATTTGTCAGGTGATTTCTAGTGCAAACTATTCAATAATCTATTTATGTTATCCAGAACAAAAATACTTCACACACTTTTGTGTTTTGTCTAATTGCAGGTGTATGGGACATTTGTACAATCCACATATGAAGATAAGGAAGAAAGAGATGTTTATTTGCTGTCCAAAAAGTTCTCTCACGTCACTTTTGGCCCAAGAGAAGATAGAGTCCAAGTCTCTCACGTTCTGGATTCAGATTCGGACTGCACAGACATACCTGACTCAAAACGAACACAAGTTTTTCATACGGACTCCGAATTGGGTGATTCTTTTTTTGTTGGAAACTAGATTTCGTGCACTTTCCAACCCAATTGGAATCACCTTCAAATTCGTCCGGAGCGTTGAGTTGTGGACGAAACAATCTGATGCTGCAGCAGAATCCGAGTCAAACTACAAGTCCAAAGGTGTTACATCACCTCCACTTGGGCCCATTGGCCTTGTACGACCTAGATTTAGTTTTAGGCTGGCTTGGGACGTCCTCCCACCTCCTTGGCCGCCACCCCTTGCTCCTATATAAGTAGATCCATCTAGTAGTTTTTCCTTGGGATTTGTTTAGTTAAAAGTTAGCCATTGCAACTTCGTGTACTTCGTTTGTGTCCAACGACCAGACCAAGACCGCTTACGGATCCCCACCTTTATCAATACTTCATATATACTCGCAATATTCAGATTGCTTTTATCATATTCTTGCTTGTTCTTCGATTGCTTGCAGGAATAGACCTTCGTGGTCAGGTTGATTGTGCTCCAGCGTGGTCAATAACCTCTCGGAGTTGGTTTAGCGATTGCTAAGGCGCAACGTCGTGCATGTTTGTAGTCGGATCGTCAAAGTCGTCTCCACCAAATCGATAGTTATCATCTCATCGAAAGATCGGGACACCCCGCCTCTATCAATATGGATATGGATCGGTGGTGGTATATGGACACGGATTGGTGGTGGTATATGGATACGGATTCGGAGCGGTGGTGGTAGATGGCAGGGGCGATGATGATGGTGCGGCGGCGGCGTGACAACTTATGACCAGAACTCGAAACTCTAAAAGACTAGACTCTAAGACCAGCAACTAGACACGACGATGCAACCGCAAATTCAACAAAGCAAAACCCTAAAAAGATTATGCAAAGGCTCAGATTGGTTCGGATATGATGAACTAACCCTAATTTTTTTTGTGGCTTTTTCGTGGACTGTAGGTATGAAGAACAGACTCGATCTAAACTACGAAAAACTGTAAAATCTCACCGAGCAACCTGGAAATCTGATACCACTTGATAGAGGCAAAGGTGTCCCGTCTTTCGATGAGATGGTGGATTTCGCTTTGGTGGAAGTC
>NW_025248469.1:0-2323 GCF_018294505.1 Triticum aestivum | reverse complement strand
AAAAAAAAATTCAAAATAAAATCGGTGGAGCTCCACGTGGCCGCGCCCTTTAGTCCCGGTTCTGGATTGAACCGGGACTAAAGGGATAGGCATTAGTACCGACCCTTTAGTCCCGGTTCCAGAACCGGGACTAAAGGACCTTATGAACCGGGACAACAGGCGCTTTTTCTACCAGTGAATGTAAGAGATATTCTCCTCTTCAGTTCAACTTCTGACAAATGAAATAAAAAAACTAAGACTTTTTTGAGATTTCAATACAGACTGCGTACGAATGTCAGAGTATATGGCAATGTGGCCGCTGGAGCCAACACGGCATCTACCGATGCTATTATATTGATGTCCTTGTCTATGATGGTATTTTAGTTTCTTTCTCACGTGATGCATCAATACAATAAGTTTATCAAGAATTGCATATCCAGATCCAAAAAGGGAACTGAAACCTGGTGCCAGACCATTCTATGAATGTTGCATTTGCATTGTTTTGTCTGGTCCAATAACAGTACTTGGTTCAGATAAGCAGTGAAAGGGCGCACCCTACCTAGCACCGCCCTAGCTTCTTCTCACGCGGCGCACCAAGGGTGCGCCCCAACCACTAGTAACTATGATTGAGTAACTCAAATCTTCTATTCCCGCGAAAGACAACACATAGGTAAAATAAAGTGAAGCAAAAAAACCGATATTTGAAGAATTATGTTGTACTTGTATGTACGCGTATGGCTGTAGGAAAGGATGTCCCTTTGGATTACATTCTTCTATAGGATTGATGACAAAGAAGTAATTGATATATATGTGAGCAATGGAAATAAAAAATGGTGTTTCAAAATATAAATATGTATATTTAATTAGCCTTTGATGTGGAATGTATTTAACTATTCTTTCCTTAATCTATCCCTAATAATAAAGCACGGATTGACTCCGTTGGTTCACCGTCACAATACGCTTTCTTCATGTGAATTTACGCTTTCAGTTTGAATTTAACACATATACACAAGGTGGTACTAATTGGAGGAACCACGTCGGGTGCATCGAATGATCGCACCTGCTCCCTTCCCCGCCAGACTCCCTGGGCCACATCGAGGGCTAATGGGCCTGTTCCTGGGAGCATAAAACTAATGATTTTATCCCTTCGTCTTGATCTTTCCCGTACGGTTCAACTAGCAATACGTACAGTTCAACTAGCAATAATCCCACATCGTGAATTTACGCTCAATCTAACCAGTTCATATAGGTACAAACTAATGATTTCAACAAGCAACCAAACTAATCCGCAAACAGAGGTATGCCCAAGGTCTCGTAAAACCAGAGGAGGAGGAGGAGGAGGGATTTGGACGCGCGGGGTGCTGTGCGGAGGAGGCAGTCGTCGCGGCTTGAACACGAGCTCCTGGCGGGCGGGTCACGGCGCCCTGGAGAATGGGCGGATCTCGCCCTGGAGAACCAGATCCGGTGGGTAGCGTGAGGCAGAGGCGTCCATGGCGTGGGGGGCGGTGCTGGAGGGAGACGATGGGATCGATGGGGGTGATTGTGGGGATTGGTCTCCCTCTGCTAGGGTTAGCGGGCGAAGTAGGTTGGCCCCGATGGTGTTGGGCTGCGCTGGCTGATGGGCTTCCCTCTCTTTCTTTTCAATTAAACAGAAACTTTTGCGTAAGAAAAGAAATACAAGGCTAGAGAAGGGATTTAGACAAAGATAGATATTTCTCCCGGGTCATAGAAATAATCAACATATATTCAATTCCATCTTCGTCTAGCACTCCGGTCGGATGAGTCGACCGAGTAGAAGAGGAGAGCAGGCGTTGGAGAGTCGGGAGTGCTAGGAGAGGGCAGAGGAAACAAAAAGGTAGTTTTTGTCAATCTGATACAATATGGTCAAATGAGGACATGATAGATGGAGCGCTAGCAGTCGAGGGGAGACGAATGGATAAGCTTTCAAGTAGGGCAGTGCGGCAGTGCTTCTTAACACAAGTCATTTAGAATGCCTTTCTAAGGAGTAAAACATAAGTGTGGGGTATGATACATACATACTCTTCCTCATTCCGGTTTGTTTACTTGATCTCATTATCCTTTTTGTTCGTAACTCCTACTTTTATTTCTTTCACACGTCTGTTTACATTATAAGATGCACAAAATTTTGCATGCAAGGATTAAAAAAATGACCATGCAACATTCCTAATCATTTATGGGCACCACATCCATTCACCATGGTTAACGGAGACTAAAGCATGATATGTATTTCTTCTAGACCTTGGCATGCACCTACCTGCCTCCAAAGATGTTGTCAAGCCACCGATAGGCATTTTGCTGGACACATTTATTTCCTCCGTTGCAA
>NW_025248468.1:0-2324 GCF_018294505.1 Triticum aestivum | reverse complement strand
AGGGAGTACATAACATTCTTAAAAGCAAATGACCCTGAAGCCTAAGCAACAACGTCATATATTATACAAAATTGTCGTCCACCACAACATTATCAGACCGGCAAACTGAGAAAGACGACCCGCGCCACGCATCGGCTCTGCGGAATGCCCAAACAAATGGCCCCACACGCACTTCCATGGTCGCCGCCGCCGGCTGGCGCGCCCTGTAGTTGTAGGCACGCACCCCCGGCGAACAGCCGGAAGAAATCAACGTGTGCTCATAATCCTTCACCTCCGTCGAGCGAGCACCGCACAAGTGCCGCAACAGAGCGGCGAAGAAGACCACAGCAATGAAGACGGCGATGAAAATCGTGGTTGCACTAGCATCGACGGAGCTGATATACGCCATGGAAATGGAATGGAGGACGATAAGGCGAGGACGTACGGTAGGTGCCCAGCTTCACCAACTGGGGCTAGTTAGTGCATATGATTGTACTGTGATTATGAGCTACTTATGGAATGTGTGGCGATGTTTCCAAGACGTGGTATGGTCGAAGCGACAAAGAAATGGCTTTGGTCTCTCCGTTTCTTGTCAGCAGATAGCAATGTTGATCATACATTCAATTTTTTTAAACGCAGGAAAGACGCGGGAAAATCATCCGGCTTAAATAAAAATCATCCAGTTTGCATGAAATTCATCTGTTCTGCTCATGTTTTGAATGTTTGCAGACAAATACACTGTTTGTATTAGGGGACCACGTTGGAGATGACCTAAGCTACCGTCACGTGTCACGCTCTAGTTGCTCCCTCTGAATTTTGTTTTCTTTTTTTTCTTGTATGTACTTTGGTTTTTAGATGATTTTTTTTGGCTTTTCGGTTTTTCCTTGGTTTTTATCGCCTTGCGAACAAGCGGGCCGTGGAGGCGGCTACTAGCCGTGGCTCGGAGGGAGGATCGAGTAGATCCGCGCCACAGCAACTTCCCCTGGCCAGCGACGACGACGAGGCCCTCCGCACCGTCATTCGCCGCTCGTACAGGTCTGTGGAGATGGACGCCCGCCGTTGTCGCTCCAAAGATGCGAAGGCGTTCCGCTGGAGGAGTCGGAGCGGTTGGCGAGGCTACGGGTGACAGCGGCGGAAAGAGCCGCACGACTCTGAGAGGAGCAGAACCGCCAAGCCCAGCGCGTGGTAGGCATCAACATCTTGTCCGTATATTAGAGTAAAGTTTGACTAAGTTTGTAGAAAAGAATATGAATATTTACCATAACAAATCTATATGATGTTAAAGTACATTCAATAATGCGAATCAACCTGTGGTTGCAAATCTATATGATATGCCGGCTCAGTCTTTCGGAGGTGCTCATAAGGATAGGGGGTGCGTGTGTGCGTTCATAGGGGTGAGTGTATGCGCGTATATGTGGGCGCTTGTGTCTGTACTGATGCTCAAAGAAAAAATACATTCAATAATGGATCTAATGTTATTGACTTGTTATTGTACATGTTAATATTTTTGCATATATACTTTGTCAAACTTTACAAATCTTAACGTTGACCAAAGCTAATATGTGGAGTAAATAAAAACGAAGGGAGTATGTTCTAATTGTTGATTTAATTACGAGGGAGTAGTGAACCAGAAGTCTTTACCAAAAATACGCACTTTGTGTTTGTATTTCACGTGTTTACGGTTTATTGAAACTTTGCTGGAAAAAATAGTCCTATATTTTTACATGTGCTTATGATAACGAATTAAATTCCTTACCAAGTCCATCTCCTGTTGGTTTGTTTCTGTACGTGCTTTCGGACTGCCGTGATCAAGTCACGTTCGGACACGGTATTCCATCGCAGTACAGCTCGGTTAATAAATCATGGACGGGAACCTTGTTTGGGGTTGAAAAAGTATCAACCGAAACCTAGCCTAGCTCATATACTCCTACTATATCGTACTTACGTCTGCCAAATCGTCCTGTTGACAAACTAAAACTAATCAAGCACCTTTGATCGCATCGATCAATGGGTATCTGCCTCGGCAAGACTACTACTTCGCGCTCGCCATGGCCGGACCTCCCCCCCGACCTTGCCGCCCTCATCATATCCCGTCTACCGTCCCATCGAGACCGCCTCAGTTTCGGAGCCGTCTGCCGTGACTGGCGCCTCGCTGCGCGTCAGGAGCTGCCGCCGGCGATGCCGTGCATCAGCCTCGGCCGCGGCGCTTACCAGAGCATCGCCGATGGCAAGGTGTTTCGCTCGAGCCATGGCGCCGACGTCACCTCCTTCGGCAGCTACCTTCTCTACAAGCACAGCCGCCGACTCTTCCTTCGCGATTCTTCGTCCACCATCGAGATCCCAAG
>NW_025248467.1:0-2324 GCF_018294505.1 Triticum aestivum | reverse complement strand
CCCCCCCCCTCCCCCAAGTGTGCTCTTAAGGGTTGAAGCCAGGCCACACTACGGGAAACAAACTACCAATTAGTTTTATCTAAAACTAGCACATATGCCCGTGCGTTACAACGGGAGATTTCTTTTTGCGAGAAGCATCGAGAGAGATAATTGATGTGTCCATCAAAACGGTCTCCGTAGCGGTGGGGCGACAGAGTGAGGAGTTGCAGTGTTCTCACAGGTCATGTTTGGCCCGCGAGATCTTGATAATGGTGGGGTTGGTCGGTGTGGTGGCCACCACTCAACTTGTGCCTTTTTTTCCTCCGGGTCCGCCTCCGTGCCAAGGTTGTGGTTGCCTCCTCATTTTGTGGCTGCACAGTGACCTTCGGGACAAAGTCGCTTCGACCACTCTCTCCTACCATGACGTAACCGAATGGATTACTAATTCAGTGAATCCCATTTCATTGCCATAATCCTGCTTTACCAGTGTTTATTTTCTTTAATTATTTTAGCACTGATTTGGCTACATTTTTTAATCAGAGCCAAACCATCATATCCTCTTTTATTGGCATGTGCCTGCAATTTCTTTTAATTATAGCCAACCAACATGTTCTCTTTTATCGTCAAATGGCACGTGGGATGCACAACAGTTCGCGTCTAGGTCAGGCCACTGGCAGTTTACCAAAATGATGTGTGTTTGTAATACACGAATAAAAATCCAAAACAACCGCTGAGTTGAAGGATTAGACTCATGACCTCAAAATCTCGACCATGTGCTGCTAGCCATTCGAACAAACAGCTCCTGCTAAAAAATGGCAAGCGTAGATGTTTAAGAACATAATGTAGCGTAACATTCGACACATTTTTTATTTTTCCGATCTTTTTTGAGCTATTCAAAAAATAAAGTAATAATTATGAAATTTTGAATATTCTTTGAAATGTGAACAATTTTTGAAATCCTGATTCTTTTTCTAAAAAATGCGAGCATTTTGTTTGGAAAATTCATTAAATTTGGAAAAATATGAACAAAATTTGAAACAATTTTTTTGAAATTCATACACATTTTTTAAAAACATAAACCTCTTTTAAAGAAAACTATTTTTTAATCGTGAACAATTTTTGAAAATGGAAACATGTTTTCATCATTGAATTTTTTGTAAAACGTTTTTTTAAACACATACAATACTATAAATTTGGGAACATTTCCATAGACATAAATATTTTTTGAATTTGTATCATTTTCCAAAATTCAATTTATTTTGAAAATCTCGAACAATTTTAGAAAATGAAACTTATTTTTTAAAATGAGGAAAAAAATTTAGTTTTGAAAAAAATTGGAATGAGAATAAAAAATTTAAAGTTCCAAAGATATTTCAAAATGGGAACAAAATTTTGAAATTATGTCGATTTTACGATTTTTTTTAAAATGGAATCTTAGAAAAATTGAATAATAGTATTTGTGAAAAAGGAAAAATAAAAATAAACTTGGAAAATAAAAATAAAAATGATTAAAGGAAAAAGGAAAATATAGAAACATAATATTTAAAAAAATGAAGACGGAGCGGCCCAATATTTGGCGCCATGTGTGAAATTCTGACTATTTGCCGCCCCATGCGGTAAATAATATTTCTCAGATGCATGGGCAGGAAACTAATGCGCTTGCTTTGCTAGGCCGCGGCGTGCACGGCCCACATACAAAATTCGGGGCAGAATTGTTTTTCTTTTCTAGCAGATGGAGGCATAAAAATTTAGTACCACCTCGGATAGAACAAAAAATATATTTGGTGGTGAACGGATGAAAATATTGGAGAAACGCACCTTACTTTATTAGTAGGTATAAAAAACCTGGGTAGTTTTGGAAGCTGAGGAGGCTAGGAGGGCATCCTCTATCCAGCACTGATGCAACACGCACACACACCCCGCAAGTTCGATGAGGGCATTCTCTATCGATTTTTTTTAGCGATGACGGCGCTGACACAACCGATCAACACCGTCTGCGATGGCAAAGGCGGTTAATACCCAGTGTTGAATTATACTATGCAACAATACCGATGAATTGATCCACATCTGGCTCCATAAAACTAGAAACTTCTTGCTTGAGATGAAGTTAATTAGAGGTAGCAATATCTTGTTTTCTTCTCAATAATTGGTACTCTAAATTAGATGCAAAAATGATGGTGCCCAAAAATATATTAAAAAAATGTTTTTTTGCGCATGAGAGAATGATGGAGATACAATGACGACTTGGCACTAGTGCAGAACCGGGCAATAGCACCGGTTCGTAAGGCCCTTTAGTGCCGGTTCCATAACCGGCACTAAAGTGTGGTCACTAAAGGCCCCCCCCC
>NW_025248466.1:0-2324 GCF_018294505.1 Triticum aestivum | reverse complement strand
ATGAAACAGGTTAGAATTGGACAAAACTGTGAGTGTTGACGACGGACACATAAACGCACCCGGGGTTCATCAATCGTGGAAATCGCTCTGGGTCCCCAAAACACTGAGTAATAGTGCACGAAACGGACACGATTCAGCCGAATATGTGAGTGTTGATGACCGACACGTAAACGCACCCTGGGGTTCGTCAATCGTGGAAATGACTCCGAGACCCCAAAATAGGGTAATAGTCCAAGAAACGGGCAAGAATCGACCCAAACTATGATTGTTGATGACCGACACATGAGCGCACCTTGGAGGTCGACAACCATGGAAATCGCTTTGGGACCCCAAAACGGTGAGTAATAGTCCATGAAACGGGCCAGAATCGGCCAGAACTGGGAGTGTTGATGACCGACACGCAAGCACACCTTGGGGGTTCAAAACCTATGGAAATCGCTTCAAGACACCAAAACGGTGACTAATAGTCCACGAAACATGTCAGAATTGGCCAAAACTGTCAGTGTTGACGACGGACACATAAACGCACCCGGGGATCATCAATCATGAAAATCGCTCTGGGTACCCAAAACGCTGAGTAATAGTGCATGAAACGGACTAGAATCGGCCGAATATGTGAGTGTTGATGACCGACACGTAAACGCACCTCGGGGTTCGTTAATCGTGGAAATGACTCCGACACCCCAAAGTAGAGCAATAGTCCAAGAAACGGGCCAGAATCGGCCCAAACTGTGATTCTTGATGACCGACAAGTAAGCGCACCTTGGAGTTCGACAACCATGGAGATCGCTTTGGGACCCCAAAACGGTGATTAATAGTCCATGAAACGGGCTAGAATCGGCCAAAACTGCGAGTGTTGATGATCAACACGTAATCACACCTTGGAGTTCAACAACTATGGAAATCGCTTCGGGACCCCAAAACGGTGAGTAATAGTCCATGAAACAGGTTAGAATTGGACAAAACTGTGAGTGTTGACGACGGACACATAAATGCACCCGGGGTTCATCAATCGTGGAAATCGCTCTGGGTCCCCAAAACACTGAGTAATAGTGCACGAAACGGACACGATTGAGCCGAATATGTGAGTGTTGATGACCGACACGTAAACGCACCCTGGGGTTCGTCAATCGTGGAAATGACTCCGAGACCCCAAAATAGGGTAATAGTCCAAGAAACGGGCAAGAATCGACCCAAACTATGATTGTTGATGACCGACACATGAGCGCACCTTGGAGGTCGACAACCATGGAAATCGCTTTGGGACCCCAAAACGGTGAGTAATAGTCCATGAAACGGGCCAGAATCGGCCAAAACTGCGAGTGTTGATGACCGACACGCAAGCACACCTTGGGGGTTCAAAACCTATGGAAATCGCTTCAAGACACCAAAACGGTGACTAATAATCCACGAAACATGTCAGGATTGGCCAAAACCGTGAGTTTTGACGACGGACACATAAACGCACCCGGGGATCATCAATCATGAAAATCGCTCTGGGTCCCCAAAACGCTGAGTAATAGTGCATGAAACGGACTAGAATTGGCCGAATATGTGAGTGTTGATGACCGACACGTAAACGCACCTCGGGGTTCGTTAATCGTGGAAATGACTCCGACACCCCAAAGTAGAGCAATAGTCCAAGAAACGGGCCAGAATCGGCCCAAACTGTGATTCTTGATGACCGACAAGTAAGCGCACCTTGGAGTTCGACAACCATGGAGATCGCTTTGGGACCCCAAAACGGTGATTAATAGTCCATGAAACGGGCTAGAATCGGCCAAAACTGCGAGTGTTGATGATCAACACGTAATCACACCTTGGAGTTCAACAACTATGGAAATCGCTTCGGGACCCCAAAACGGTGAGTAATAGTCCATGAAACAGGTTAGAATTGGACAAAACTGTGAGTGTTGAGGACGGACACATAAATGCACCCGGGGTTCATCAATCGTGGAAATCGCTCTGGGTCCCCAAAACACTGAGTAATAGTGCACGAAACGGACACGATTCAGCCGAATATGTGAGTGTTGATGACCGACACGTAAACGCACCCTGGGGTTCGTCAATCGTGGAAATGACTCCGAGACCCCAAAATAGGGTAATAGTCCAAGAAACGGGCAAGAATCGACCCAAACTATGATTGTTGATGACCGACACATGAGCGCACCTTGGAGGTCGACAACCATGGAAATCGCTTTGGGACCCCAAAACGGTGAGTAATAGTCCATGAAACGGGCCAGAATCGGCCAAAACTGCGAGTGTTGATGACCGACACGCAAGCACACCTTGGGGGTTCAAAACCTATGGAAATCGCTTCAAGA
>NW_025248465.1:0-2324 GCF_018294505.1 Triticum aestivum | reverse complement strand
AAGCAATGTAGCCACCTTGTAGCATTTCTGAATTACCATATCGTAATTGTGTTCATGAAGCAATTACCTACTAAAGTATATAAGTGTTTATATGCACATATGATGTTTAAACATATTTATGTATACATTGAGTGATAAATTATATTTGGCATCAGCCACAGAATATATTGATGTATGCTTGATTAAAACCCTAATACCAACATTACTTTGCGTTACATTGCTAAGACGTACAATATGCCACTGGTAATAATCGAGGCAATGATGTTGATAGCCTCATGTGTAAGTGTGTTTGACAGCAAAGTATTGCATAAACTGTAGTATTGAAAAACTGCAGTATTTTTGTCTATAGGACCTAGAAACCACAGTTTTCACATATCAAAGTATTTTGTAGTATTGGGAATACTGTGACAGTGTTTGGCTGGTGCATGTTTAGGACGACGTAAATTAGCTAGCTAGCCGTTTCATAGCAGTCGCAAGACATGCACGATTTTAGCTGACCAGTGGTTGCAAACTGAACGGCCATGCATAAACAGACCCGGCGGCAAGCTATGCATCAGCGGCGCGGCACGGAAGTGCGCGCCGTCGCTCTGGCTTGGCTGCGGCTTGACCGACAGCTGCTAACGCGGCACGCTGAGGCATGGGACGACATTGGGGAGCAGCGCATGGACAGCAAGCAAGGCCGGTGTGGCTATGATCGCACACAAGGGCCTGCACAGGCTCAGCCAGCAGTGTGTTCGGAGTTAGCGTTGTAGCCATCAGCGTGCGCGACCATGGCATGAGCAATCTGGGCATGTGATGTCCAGGGGGCCGACCTGATGCACAGCGCGTACGAGGAGAAGAGAAGCGCAAGTGGGAGTAGGAAGGACACCATGTTTATTTCCATTGCCTTCTCTTGGCTTGTCCCATGGCCGGCGATCTTCAGGGCGGCGGTGACGGCTTGGGAGCGAGGAAGGCAATAACAGACAGTCTCGTTTTTTTCGCGTGCTCTGTTTCAAAAAAAAAGGTCTAGGGTTCTTTTTTTAATGCAGAGAAAATACCACGGTTTTGACAATACCACAGTATAGATACTACAGTTTTTTATGGTTGCCAAACAGCTCACGGTAAATTAAACCATGGTATTTTGAAAAACTGCAGTATTGTCATAATACTTCGAAAAAACTGAGCTATCAAACGGGTATCATCTCCATGTTTTATGTAAGTTGCATCAAGCCTTCAGCTAAAACATATTCCAGGATGAACATGGATGTGTAATCAGGTGTGCCATGAAATTTTTGCATCATTGCGTCTCCCAATGCCTTCTGAGGCTAAAATGTCGTTTTTTGAATCAGTTGGAAAATGAACCCATGTTTTTGCTACCTCAAAACATACTGCTGAGTGCTGAAACACCGAATAGTGTGCGGTATATATACAAATACAATTGTTATTTAACTTGGTTACTTATGTCTCTTCTTACTCCTAAATAGCAAATGGGTGTGTGTTCGGTCTGAAGTTTTCTTTGTGATCTTCAATAAGAACAGTTATGCAGTCGAGTTAATATAGTGCAACACCCATGCTAGTCTCCAACATGTGGGCAGCTCATGGCACGTGGGCACATTATGCTACTGCAGTAAGCCTTGCTGTTGCCGAATTAAGTTGCTCTATGGGACAAAGCTTTCTAGAAAGGGTCTCTACAAAAAAAGATTGATCTGTATATTTTTTGAGCTGCCAGCTCTCATGTACCTCTTGCTGCGATCCTGGATAGTTGCCGGTGGCTCATAGCTGGCGCGTATGTGTATTCATATATATAGGCGCGGACTTGTTTTTTTTTTTGTAAACACGTTACAGACGCAAGCGCTTATATATACGTGCATACTGTCACCCCTATGAACGCATACATGCACACGCTATCACTATGAGCACCTTCGAGAGACTTTTTTTTTAGAAATGGAGGAGGACCCCCGGCCTCTGCATCTGGACTATGAGCACCTCCGAGAGACTGAGCCGGCATATGACCTTGAGCTTTTACGAAGTCACCATAGACGCCTCGTAGTCGACAGAAACGTCTCTTTCCACTAAACGTGCAACCCCGAAATTTCTGAAATAAATCCAGGATAAACATGAGCATCAGGATTTGAATCCTAATGGGCTGGGATACCACTATCCACCTAACCATCCAACCACAGGTTGGTTCACGCACGAACTTGCGTTAGGGCAGGTGCATGCGGTCTGTGTGCCTGCGGGCCGTATGGCGTATGTTGGGTTTGAGACAGTTGAACTATAGAGACATAAATGTGCATGGCGTGGTTGGGTTGTCGCTTCTGCGCGTACCTTTTAAGAGGGTGCTT
>NW_025248464.1:0-2324 GCF_018294505.1 Triticum aestivum | reverse complement strand
GATCTCAGTGCTTAAGGTCGGCTTCAATGAAACAACCCACCATGTACTCCTACATGGCCTCTCATCGATACCTTTACCAAATCGTGTTCACCACACCACTCTCATTACCGACATAATCATTTCACTCTAGCCCATCACCCAGATGAACCAGACCTGACACGACTCTAAGCATAGCAGGCATAGCAAGGTAGGAACAACACATACATATGGCTCAATCAACTCCTACACATGCTAGTGGGTTTCATCTAGTTACTGTGGCAATGACAGGTCATGCAGAGGAAATGGGTTCAACTACCGTAGCACACAGCAGTTTGAATCGCGTTGTCTTAATGCAGTAAAAGAGAGCAGGAGCGAGAACATGGGATTGTATCGATATGATCAAATGGTTGGTTGCTTGCCTGATGGTTCGTTGCACGGATACAGTTCTTCGTTAGGGTAATCACGATACTCCTCGGGGACAGATCCTGTCGCAAAGGACATCGATACACAAGCATCACCAAACAATGTGCAACAATATGATGCATGCATGAAACATGGCAATATGAGTGTGTTGGGCTAATGCAACTAAAACCAGATGTGTTTGAACAAATTTGAATCAAGGATTCAAATTTCAAAATCAAATATGGCCTTTTAAAGTGCTTTTCCTTGTTCTGATTAAAACATCAATTTAACTTGTTTGATCATGCATGAAAATAGTACAGATGCATAGATTGGATTTTTCTGATCATTTTTCATATATAATTTGTCCAATTTGGAGTTACAGAATAAAAGTTATGAATTTTTGAAGTTTAAATAATATTCTGGAATTTCCTGATTTAATTTAAATCCAGAAAATCAATTACTGCGTCAGCCTGACGTTAGTGTGACGTCAACAGGTCAACTGCGGCTGGCTGAAGTCAAACCTGACGTGTGGGGGCCACACGTCAGTGACAGGGGGGGTTAAACAGATTTAAATTAATTCTAATTACTAATTAGTGGCGCTGGGGCCCACTGTCAGTGTCAGGGGGGGTTGACTAACAGTAGTTAGCGCTAACCTAACCATCTGGCCGACAGGGCCCACGCGTCAGTGACCCTGGGGGGTCAAACCGCAGGTCGGACCGGTCAAACCCCACCGGCGACATGACGCCGGCGAGATCCGAGACGGCGGCGAGAGTGCTTTTTGCCATTCCGGCGACCAAATGGACGGCGGAAGGCATCTACGTGTTGCTGAGGTTGAGCCGCGTCTATTGGTGGTGGTGGTTGGGCTCGGGGTGGCCGGAGTTGACGGCGGCGAGCTCGGCTGCGGCGGCCGGAGTTCGGGTGCGGTCGGGATCAGTGTTGCAGGGGGTTTGGGGAGGCGTTGGTGCGTTCTACGTGCTCCTGGTGATGTGTGGAGCACGATGGTGTGCTCGGTTGGGCGCTACGGCGACCGTGGCCACGACGGCGACATCGCCGGCGGCGTGGAGCTCTCGGTCAAGGTGGAGCTAGGGCCTAGAGGTCGGGAGAGACCAGGGAAGAAGGGGGAAACGATCCGGGAGCTCACCGCGGTTGCAGTGGGCGTCGAAGCGGGCTCGGGGACGTGCCGGAGACGACGAATTCGACGGCGACGATGATCGGAGCCGAAGAGGGGAACGGCGACGTGGCGGCGATGCAGGGCTTCCGGGGACCCGTGGAGCGGTGGGGAGGAAGAGGGAGTTGTGGCGGAGCTTCTGAGCTAGTCGGGGGAGCGAGGGGTGGTCGGAGACGACTGCTACGGCGAACGGTGGCGACGGTGGTGTTCGGCCGTGTGAGAGAGAGAGCGAGGGAGAGGAAGGAGAGAGCCGGGGCGAGTGAGAGAGAGCAGGGGGGATCGGGACGGGCTGCGGGCGTCGTCCACGCGGCCAGGAGGGCGTCGGCAAGCAGGAGGTGGCCGCGCGGCCGCGCGCGCGCGAGCACGCAGCAGCTTCGGGGCGAGGGGAGGAAGACGACGGGGAGCTACAGTGCTGGGCTGGGTCGGTTGCTGGCTGGGCCGGCCAGCTGGCTGGGCCGCACAGGTAAGTCTTCCCCTTTCTTTTCTGTTTTCTGTTTTCTTTAATATATCTGCAACTTTGTTGAATTAAATAAAATACCTAGGCCACTTCAAAAATCACCAAACTATTTCTGGCCCATAGTTGGATTATTTCCAACATGAAACATTTTAGTTTGGAGATATTTGAGCATTTAAATATTTTATATAATTTTAAATGCCCAAATTCAAATAGTTATGATTTAATTCAAAAACCCTAGGATGGCCTAGGAAAATGTGCACCACTTTTGCAGAGGTTCTGAACCAAGACAAAAATGATGGGCATTTTAGAAGGGCATTT
>NW_025248463.1:0-2324 GCF_018294505.1 Triticum aestivum | reverse complement strand
TTTGATCACTTTGGTATCCATACTCACAACACCTTGGGAGTATCGGACATATCTGGTTGTTTTACATACCATGGAATACATGATTAATCCAAACACAAAAGTGTGTGGAATCTGCATCATGTATTTTACTCATCAGTGTTTTGGGACACCGAGTCTTGCAAAAACTCTTTCCATGTGACTTTGGCAAGAATCACTCCTTGGCGTTTTAAATGCTAAAAGGTTTTAGCATCTTGTCAATATGTATTCATTGCTTAGCCCCATTAGGTAAATCTATCTCCATAGATCATCATGCCTAATATTGAGGCTATTTAGCCTAAGCACTTCATCGAAAAACTATTTTCAAATGAAGTCCTAATTTGTGTCAAGAAATTTATTTCCAATTACCAATGTGCCAAGCACATAAGGTTTTTAGAAATATTATTACGCTCCCACTTTCTTGAATTACAAGCATCTTCGTTACCCATTGATGAAGTCAAAACCGCTTTGACAATTTCATCAAAACACGAAGATTCCAACTCCATTTTGCTCTCTTCTGTCCATAGCTGGAACTCTGAAGTTTGCATACCTACTAGCATCCTCTGGATCGACAAATTACTTTGGAATGTATCATATACAAGTCCTAGCTTTCATTTCCATCAGATGGAAATCCTTTTATCATCCATGTTTCATATCTCATGATTCAAATATGTATTAATTGCTAGTTCAACCCGAACCGACTTTAAGCATCGCTACGATGAAAACAACCTCATCGTAATCAACTCTTGAACTCGTTATTTCGACAAGTCGAGCTTTATGGATAAAGCATTTTTATCCGTATCAGTTTTAAGTTCCATAAATGTTCATTAGACTCTAAGTCTTCCGAAAGGTGTATCAAGGTTTTAATCTTGAATCACTTATATGGAAACTAACTCGGGTTGTATTGGCATTTAGCCAATTCTGGAGTCAGGGCCCATCAACGCTTCCTTGTGTATCGTAGGTATAATGTTGTCTAACAACAATATCTCGTTTGCGCACCTGAGAGGTTTGCACGAGCCTTGCCTACGTGGTTTAGCTGCAAGTTCGACCGAAGTTCATACATTTTATTGTAGAGACTTCCGTATCAGTCGCAGTAGGAAACTCTGGAATTACTTCCAAGGTCTCTTTCCTTTGATCTGATGAAGATACTGTTTATCTCGTCGAGTTGCACTATTCTCCCACTCACTTAATAGAAAGAACCATTCTCTTTAAAAGCATACCGTTCTTTGTGGCAAACCTATTTGCCTCGGTATAGTGAGGGAGGAATACCCAATGACTTGGGATAACCTACAAAGTAGCAATTGTCTGATTTGGAATAGGTTTGTAACCTTTTACACAAGCCCCATATTCCAAATGTTAAGAAAAAATACAACATGGTTGGGCGTACCATACCATGGCTTCATTTCAACAGACCCGATGTAGCTCTTTTCAGTGTAAAAGCCGCAGTCTCTAAAGCATCACTTTAAAAAGGATAATGGCAAATTTATTTATGTCATCTTTGACCTTACCATGTCATAAATGGTTAGATTACATCTCCACGGACTTTTCACTTGCAGTGGTGTTCCGGGAGGTGCAAGTTATGAAACCCCTTTCACAACTCATCAGACATTCGCTAAACATGTAACTCAAATATTCCTTTGTGCAATCAAATTGCAGAAACATAATTTTCTTGTTACAATAACTTCTACTTCATTTTTGAAAACCTTTCGAATGATTTCAAAAGATCCAGACTTACGTCTCATCAAGTAAATATCCATATATCTACTTGAGTCATTTCTGAAGATAAATAAATCCACCACTAACAACACTTATCGGACTACACACATCAAATGTGTGATCACTAATAAGTTTGTTGTTCGTTCCTTATGGCCCGTGAACGGTATTTTAGTCACTTCACTTTTCGGAGGAAAGTTGCAAGTGTCAGATGATTCAAAATCAAAAAGACTTCAAAATCCATCATAATGGAATTTTCCATGCGGGTTTCTCCAATGTGACCAAATGTAGTGCCACACTTGTGTGGTATTCTTTTAGTCTTGCGACATTTAGCGTCAGTGTTATGGATGTATCATATTACCCTCAATATTCATAACATACGTCCCATCTTGGATGGAAGCATGGCCCTTCATGTTATTCATAATACTTAACAACAATTGTTGTTTTTATGAACAACTCTTTTGCAACAAACATTGTGCAATGGGCTAGAGTGTATGAAACTCTAAAATGAATTATGAAAGTAAACCCAGAGGTATTGTATTATTATCAATATTCATAACATACATCTCATTCATAATGAAAGTATGGCCCTTGTG
>NW_025248462.1:0-2324 GCF_018294505.1 Triticum aestivum | reverse complement strand
ACTCGTAACTCAAATATTCTCCTCCACGATCAGATCGTAGAAACTTTATTTTCTTGTTACGATGATTTTCCACTTCACTTTGAAATTCTTTGAACTTTTCAAATGTTTCAGACTTGTGTTTCATTAAGTAGATATACCCATATCTGCTCAAATCATCTGTGAAGGTGAGAAAATAACGATACCCGCCACGAGCCTCAACATTCATTGGACCACAAACATCAGTATGTATGATCTCCAACAAATCAGTTGCTCGCTCCATAGTTCCGGAGAATGGCGTTTTAGTCATCTTGCCCATGAGGCACGGTTCGCAAGTACCAAGTGATACATAATCAAGTGATTCCAAAAGCCCATCAGTATGGAGTTTCTTCATGCGCTTTACACCGATATGACCTAAACGGCAGTGCCAAAAATAAGTTGCACCATCGTTATCAACTCTGCATCTTTTGGTTTCAACACTATGAATATGTGTATCACTACTATCGAGATTCAATAAAAATAGACCACTCTTCAAGGGTGCATGACCATAAAAGATATTACTCATATAAATAGAACAACCATTATTCTCTGATTTAAATGAATAACCGTCTCGCATCAAACAAGATCCAGATATAATGTTCATGCTCAACGCTGGCACCAAATAACAATTATTTAGGTCTAAAACTAATCCCGATGGTAGATGTAGAGGTAGCGTGCCGACTGCGATCACATTGACTTTGGAACCATTTCCCACGCGCATCGTCACCTCGTCCTTAGCCAATCTTCGCTTAATCCGTAGTCCCTGTTTCGAGTTGCAAATGTTAGCAACAGAACCAGTACCAAATACCCAGGTGCTACTGCGAGCATTGGCAAGGTACACATCAATAACATATATATCACATATACCTTTGTTCACTTTGCCATCCTTCTTATCCGCCAAATACTTGGGGCAGTTCCGCTTCCAGTGACCAGTCTGCTTGCAGTAGAAGCACTCAGTTTCAGGCTTAGGTCTAGACTTGGGTTTCTTCTCTTGAGCAGCAACTTGCTTGCTGTTCTTCTTGAAGTTCCCCTTCTTCTTCCCTTTGCCCTTTTTCTTGAAACTAGTGGCCTTATTGACCATCAACACTTGATGCTCCTTTTTGATTTCTACCTCTGCAGCCTTTAGCATTGCGAAGAGCTCGGGAATTGTCTTGTTCATCCCTTGCATATTATAGTTCATCACAAAGCTCTTGTAGCTTGGTGGCAGTGATTGGAGAATTCTGTCAATGACGCTATCATCCGGAAGATTAACTCCCAGTTGAATCAAGTGATTATTATACCCAGACATTTTGAGTATATGCTCACTGACAGAACTATTCTCCTCCATCTTGCAGATGTAGAACTTATTGGAGACTTCATATCTCTCAATCCGGGCATTTGCTTGAAATATTAACTTCAACTCCTGGAACATCTCATATGCTCCATGACGTTCAAAATGTCGTTGAAGGCCCGGTTCTAAGCCGTAAAGCATGGCACACTGAACTATAGAGTAGTCATCAGCTTTGCTCTGCCAGACGTTCACAACATCTGGTGTTGCTCCTGCAGTAGGCCTGGCACCCAGCGGTGCTTCCAGGACGTAATTCTTCTGTGCAGCAATGAGGATAATCCTCAAGTAACGGACCCAGTCCGTGTAATTGCTACCATCATCTTTCAACTTTGCTTTCTCAAGGAACGCATTAAAATTCAACGGAACAACAGCACGAGCCATCTATCTACAAACAAACATAGACAAGCAAAATACTATCAGGTACTAAGTTCATGATAAATTTAAGTTCAATTAATCATATTACTTAAGAACTCCCACTTAGACAGATATCTCTCTAGTCATCTAAGTGATCACGTGATCCAAATCAACTAAACCATGTCCGATCATCACGTGAGATGGAGTAGTTTCAATGGTGAACATCACTATGTTGATCATATCTACTATATGATTCACGTTCGACCTTTCGGTCTCCGTGTTCCGAGGCCATATCTGTATATGCTAGGCTCGTCAAGTATGACCTGAGTATTCCGCGTGTGCAACTGTTTTGCACCCGTTGTATTTGAACGTAGAGCCTATCACACCCGATCATCATGTGGTGTCTCAGCACGAAGAACTTTCGCAACGGTGCATACTCAGGGAGAACACTTCTTGATTATTAAGTGAGAGATCATCTTAAAATGCTACCGTCAATCAAAGCAAGATAAGATGCATAAAGGATAAACATCACATGCAATCAATATAAGTGATATGATATGGCCATCATCATCTTGTGCTTGTGATCTCCATCTCTGAAGCACCATCGTGATCACCATCGTCACCGGCG
>NW_025248461.1:0-2324 GCF_018294505.1 Triticum aestivum | reverse complement strand
GCCGTTTTCCTTCTTTCAGGACCCAACTATTCGGAAGGCCTGTCCGACAATACACTCGCCGAACACACGATGCAACAACCAGGTAAAGAGCAAGCCACATCAAACGTCCAGGTGGTCTCTATAACGACTTTAATACCTGTTTTACTTACAATCCCGCAGCTTGCCCCTGGAGGGGAGCATGTCAAATACTCCCATCTCTTGCTTATCGCACTTCTTGTATCGTTCTGCTTTCACAGCAGCCCTTTTTTAATAAACAATATATAGCTCTTCTCTATTATTGCACATATCTATTTTTATATACAAATATGTTCCGTCATGACATCCTGCAACCGTACACTTTGGTACGGACAATACACCAGGGGCTTAAAACACCCCATAACATGGTGTGAGAAGACCGGACACTCTCATGAGTGAGGCACCCCGAACTTATAGCACTATATGCATCGGCTCCGAATCATGTCTTTGGTCAATAGTTGGGTTTGCCCGGCTCCCATGTTTTGGTACCTTACGTTCCACAATGTTGGCTAAGGTAGCGCTGGGAGAACTACTGCGATTGTGCCCCAGTTGAGCTGGGTTAACACCTCAGTAGAGAAAGCTAAAACTGATTGTCATGATAGTGCGAGAGACCGGTCGCTGTTCGCGAGGTTTTACGAGTCCTTAAAGACTTATGCCGCTTAGAGCGAGGAACCGTACTTATCCGGCCTAGGCGTGGATAGCGCCCCGAACTCGGTCTTCCGAATACTAGGGGCTTCGCCGAAATTTAAAATTATAGAATTCTATGGCTAAGTGAGAGTGATAAAGCATTATAAGTCCGACAGCCTGGTTCGTTGTGCTGAGCGCCTCCCTAGATGGACCCAAGAATGGGAACAAGAGCGCTCAGGTTTATCCCGAACACCCCAGCACTCGTGGCATGGGGGTCGAAGTCGACGACTTGCATCTCTCAGATTTGATAAACAGCCGCACAGAAGGTAATATTTTAAATTAACAAGCGTTGCTTAACGCATATGAACAAAGTTTCAGCGTACAGGATAACAAATGCGAGTCTACTCAAAAATTACATCTTTGGAGCATTCGTCCGCTATACGGCGAGCACCCTTCAGGACACTCTTATAATACATCTCGGGCGTGCGATACTCCTTTCCCGGCGGTGGCACGTCCGTCAAAAGCTTCTTAGCGTCCAGCTTGCCCCAGTGCACCTTAGCACGGGCAAGGGCCCGAGGGGCACCTTCGATACAAATGGAGCGCTTGATGACCTCAATCCACGGAGACGCATCCACCAGCCACCGCACCAGACTGAAGTAGCTCCCAGGCATGGCTTCTCCAGGCCACAGCCGAGCTATGAGGCCCTTAATGGCATGTTCGGCCACCTTGTGGACCTCGACCAGCTGCTTCAGCTGGTCGCTTAGGGGCACCGGATGTTCGGCCTCAGCATACTAAGACCAGAACACTTTTTCTGTCGAGCTCCCCTCTTCGGCTCGGTAGTATGCGGCGGCATCAGACACACTACGGGGCAGATCGGCGAACGCTCCTGGAGAGCTCTGGATTCGGGTAAGTAGCAGATAATTAACTTTTATATTCTTGCTTTGCATAAAGAATGCCTTACCCGCCGCTATCTTCGTCATCGCCTCGATCTCCTGGAGGGCCTTCTGGACTTCGGCCTTAGCGGTCTTGGCACTCTCAAGAGCCAAGGCAAGCTCGGACTCTCGAGTCTTCGAGTCACGCTCCAAACTCTCGTGTTTTTCCACGAGAGCCTGGAGCTCTTGACGCACCTCCGCCACCCGCGCCTCCTGCTTCTCTCGCTCGGTGCGCTCCAAGGCCGCACTCTTTTCGGCCTTGGAGACTGCCTCCTTCAGGGTCGCCACCTCAGTCGTGGCTCCTGCAACATTTACGTTGGTCCTGTCATTATTTGCAACCAAGTATTTCTATATACATTTACAGGCGGTACTATGTACCCTCTTTATCCTCGAGCTGCTTCTTGGCACGGCCGAGCTCGCTGTCGGACCGCTCGAGGCTTTCCTCAATGCATTGACCTCCGCAGTCAGTTTGGTAGAGGTCAGCAGCACAGCCTGCATTCCCATATTGACACATCTCTATTAGACTCATGCATATATCTTTTTAGATCCTCAGCTCGGCTTTTCTTTCCGAACACCGAACTAAGCATCAGGGGCTACTGTCTATGCGATAACATTTTTATATGTTTTTAACACATACCTCAAAGCCTGTTAACAGGCTTGTACAAGCTTCCGTCAGCCCGCTCTTGGCGGACTGAACCTTCTGAATCACCACACTCATGACAGTGCGGTGTTCCTCGTCGATGGAAGCGC
>NW_025248460.1:0-2324 GCF_018294505.1 Triticum aestivum | reverse complement strand
AAAATTTGTTGAACCAGTTAAGAATATTGGTGGAAATATCAACCGCATAAATAACTTGATTGCACTTTGTAATAAGCAGTTTGATGCCTTAGATCAAAAGATCTCCGAGCGTGAAGGGAAACACAAGGAGCCTCCCGGATCCGAGCATAACCCTATTAAAAGGTCAAGTGCCAAAGATGGCACTACTTAGATCTATCTTCGCTTTTATGCCTAGCTAGGGGCGTTAAACGATAGCGCTAGTTGGGAGGCAACCCAATTTTCTTTGTGTTTTTTTGTTTTTGTTCCTGTTTAGTAATAAATTTTGTATCTACTTTCTGTTTAGATGTGTTTTTTCTTTTAATTAGTGTTTGTGCCAAGTAGAACCTATAGGATAACCTATGATGATAGTTGATTTGATTCTGCTGAAAAACAGAAACTTTGTGCTCACGAGAAAAAATTCAGTAAATCACAGAAAGGTGATTTTGCATTGATTCTATTTGCTGCTGATCAATAAACAAAATTTTCCAGTACGTCCTATTTTGGTAGGATTTTTAGAGTTCCGGAAGTTTGCGTTAGTTACAGATTTCTACAGACTGTTCTGTTTTTGACAGATTCTGTTTTTCGTGTGTTGTTTGCTTATTTTGATGCATCTATGGCTAGTATGTAAGGGTATGAACCATAGAGAACTTGGAATACAGTAGGTTTAACACCAAAATAAATAAATAATGAGTTCATTACAGTACCTTATGTGGTGGTTTTGTTTTCTTTCACTAACGGAGCTTATAAGATTTCCTGTTGAGTTTTGTGTTGTGAAGTTTTCAAGTTTTGGGTAAAGCTTTTAAGGACTATGGAATAAGGAGTGGCAAGAGCCTAAGCCTGGGGATGCCCATGGCAGCCCAAGATATTCAAGGATAGCCAAAATCCTAAGCTTGGGGATGCCCCGGGAAGGCATCCCCTCTTTCGTCTTCGTTCATTGGTAACTTTACTTGGAGCTATATTTTTATTCGCCACATGATATGTGTTTTGCTTGGAGCGTCGTGTATTATATTAGTATTTGATTTTTAGTTTACCACAATCATCCTTTCTGTACACACCTTTTGGGAGAAGCCTATTTGATTAGAATTTGCTAGAATACTCTATGTGCTTCGCTTATATCTTTTAAGCTTGATAGTTTTTGCTCTAGTGTGCTTCACTTATATGTTTTAGAGCATGGCGGTGGATTAATTTTTAAGAAATTGCTAGTATCTCATGCTTCACTTATATTATTTTGAGAGTCTTTTAGAACAGCATGGTATTTGCTATGGTTACAAATTTGGTCCCAGAATGATAAACATCCAAGTTGGGTATAATAAAAACTATCATAAAAAAGTGCATTAAACACTAGGATCAATTTGATGCTTGATAATTGTTTTGAGATATAAAGGTAGTAATGTTAGGGTCATGCTAGTGGATAATTATGAAATTTATAAATACTTTTGTTGAAGTTGGCAAGTCCCGTATCATGCACGTATGGTAAAAGTTGTGTGACAAATTTGTTGCATGAGGTGCTCTTTTGATTGTCTTCCTTATGAGTGGCAGTCGGGGACGAGCGATAGTCTTTTCCTACCAATCTATCCCTCTTGGGGCATGCGTAGTAGTACTTTGCTTTGAGGGCTAAGTAGACTTTTGCAATAAGTATACGAGTTCTTTATGACTAATGTGAGTCCATGGATATACGCACACTCATCCTTCCACTTTGCTAGCTTTTCTTATTACCGCGCAACTTTCGCCGGTATCATGAACCATTATTTACCTTCCTCAAAACAGCCACCATACCTACCTATTATGGCATTTCCATAGCCATTCCGATATATATTGCCATGAAAGTTTCCACCGTTCCATTTACTATGACACATTTCATCATTGTCATATTGCTCTTTGCGTGATCATGTTGTTGACATCGTATTTGTGGCAAGTCCACCTTCATAATTTTCATACATGTCGCTCTTGATTCATTGCATATCTCGATACACCGCTGGAGGCATTCATATAGAGTCATATCTTGTTCTAGCTTTGAGTTGTAATTTTTGAGTTGTAAATCAATAAAAGTGTGATGATCTTCATTATTAGAGCATTGTCCCAGTGAGGAAAGGATGATGAAGACTATGATTCCCCCACAAGTCGGGATGAGACTTCGGACTTTATAAAAATAAAAGAGGCCAAAGAAGCCCACCAAAAAGAAAAAACAAGAAAAGAAAAAAGGGAAAAAGGAAAAAAAAAGGAAAAAGGAAAAAAAAGAGAAAAAGGAAAAAATTAGAGAAAAAAAGAGAAGGGACAATTGCTACTATCTCTTTTTCCACACTTGT
>NW_025248459.1:0-2324 GCF_018294505.1 Triticum aestivum | reverse complement strand
GGAGGCAGAGGACCAGGACGAGGAGACTAGAGATGCGGCGGCGGCGGATGGAGGAAGGAGATTGGGGCAGTAGTGTTTTAGGTTTAGCTTTTATATACACGAAACGTTTAGGGCTTTAGGTGGGCTTTTGGCGGGCTTGCGGGGTTGTACTGGGCCGTTCATGACGATTTTTGATACTGTCATGGGAAATCCGTCATGCATTAACAGGTTTCTTGTAGTGTAGGCCGAGTGGGCTTTGCCCGGCGACCTACGCCGGCGGCGGCGAGGAGGGGTGGAGGAGGGAGGAGGGGCAAGGGGCGGCAGATCTGGGCTCCACCCGGCCGCCCGCGGGGACGGCGCGAGGAGAGCAGAGGAGAGGAGAGGCGTGGAGAGTGCAGGGTGAATACTGAAGCAAACCCAAACTAGGCGAGCTAGCTGGTGCTGGAGTCCAGAGCTCACCGACTAGACTACTTGCTAGAAGCATCTGTTGGTAGTTTTGTGCATGAATAAAAAGGCAGCTTTATACGGTGTGTCCTACATGGCAGCAGTACACCATGTAATGTGTGGAGCAGCATAAAATCAAACACAGATGGGTAAGCATGAGCTATATCCCACGAGGACCACGCAAGTGCAAGGGATAGTCCGGAGACATTGTATTGTCGTAGAAACGGAACTAATCATTTCCCTTGTTCTAATGAAAAATGAAGGAACTGATTTTTCTTTAGATTTTTTTTTTAAAAAGCAATGTGGTTCATATTTGTTTTTTTTAGATTATTTTAGTAGAATAGGAAAAAACTTCTTAAGAATTATATTTGTTGGCAGGCCTAAATGGGCCAGCATCCATGCGGACAAATTAGCCGGGCCCAGAAGCCTCAAGCCATTCGCCACCTACTACCTACCTCGACCGGGGCAGGTAGGGTTGGAACGCAGCTCAAATCATGTCTTTAAATTTCAGTTTCCCCCCAAATCGCTCACGACACTCCTCTCTCCGTCCCGATCGATATACCATTGCCGGCGCCGGGAGCTCTCTCGGTACCCAGTCCGCGGTGAGTATATATCCCCGTCCGACTCCCTTCTCCACACTGCTGTCTCGTACTTCTGCCGCGGACAAATCCAAACAGCGATGGATCTGGCGCTGCTGTTCCATCGGCCGTTTCGGGTTTTAGTTGAGGCTTCGTGATCTGTAGCGCTGGTTGATTGGTTCGTTGGATCAGTTCGGCTTCGTTGTTTTGATTGCTTCCCAGGCTTGGTGATTCTGTCGTAGCGCTGGTTGATTGATTGGTTTGTAGGTTGAATTCGGCCTAGAATAAAGAGGGAGGCTTGGTGATTTCTAGATCAGGTTGATTGCTTGATTGCACAGCCCCAGCTGAAAATACTAGTAATTGCTTTGCTTGCCTTAGGCCCTGGTTAAGGCTTTTAACTAGAGTAGAATTTCCGTGAATAGCTTCAGGAATTCATGGCGCAAGTTCCAGAAATCCACAGGGGAGCGAAAGATTGTATGCATGGTACATTAGTTACTGATAGCGTTGGCCAGGTTGTTAGTGTAATCTTGATTGATGTACGTAGGTCCAGATTAGAGTCCAGGTATACTTCTTGTCCATGAAGGAGTGGTCAACAAATTGCGTTACCATATGTCCGTGTTGGTTTGGCTAGGAAGTCTATCCTCCGTCACAAATTACCCGCGTCTTAGATTTGTCCAAATACAGATGTATCTAACACTGAAACGTGTCTAGATACACCCATATCTAGACGAATCTAAGACGAGTAATTTAGGATTGAGAGGGAGTAGAGTACTACTAGATCTAGGTCGGTTCAGGTGAGTCGTCCTGTTTATATATGATCTGCTCCTGGCAGCTGTCTATACAATACATACAAGCGCATGGGGCTCCAGATTTGTATCCTAGAAAATACAAAGGAAATAAGGGCACCACAAGGCCCCTTGGCTACTAAGGTTTTGAGCGCATGTTCATTTTAATGCACATTCATTGCAACAATGCGCATTATAGATGTGTGTGAATCGCTCTTAGGCTTCATACCGTGCTAAAGATAACTTAGTAAGAAGCACTGCTTGTGTTGGTAATGGAGATGGATGTACTCCACTGGCTTTAAAACCATATATTTTCAAGATGCAAAGTTAGCTATCAATGTTTGATAAATGATAAGTTATACTGTACATATGTGATCAGTTCTTACCGCCACTAATTCTGATTATACTTTGTCTACTTGCTCCAGGTTCTGGTTCATCTGACTACATAGAGATCCCTATTCTGTTGCGGGCAAGAAGACAATTCTCTGAAGCCGTCTTCTTCTTTTTAACTAGAATCAAATAATTTTTTGCCGCCATC
>NW_025248458.1:0-2324 GCF_018294505.1 Triticum aestivum | reverse complement strand
GGAGGCAGAGGACCAGGACGAGGAGACTAGAGATGCGGCGGCGGCGGATGGAGGAAGGAGATTGGGGCAGTAGTGTTTTAGGTTTAGCTTTTATATACACGAAACGTTTAGGGCTTTAGGTGGGCTTTTGGCGGGCTTGCGGGGTTGTACTGGGCCGTTCATGACGATTTTTGATACTGTCATGGGAAATCCGTCATGCATTAACAGGTTTCTTGTAGTGTAGGCCGAGTGGGCTTTGCCCGGCGACCTACGCCGGCGGCGGCGAGGAGGGGTGGAGGAGGGAGGAGGGGCAAGGGGCGGCAGATCTGGGCTCCACCCGGCCGCCCGCGGGGACGGCGCGAGGAGAGCAGAGGAGAGGAGAGGCGTGGAGAGTGCAGGGTGAATACTGAAGCAAACCCAAACTAGGCGAGCTAGCTGGTGCTGGAGTCCAGAGCTCACCGACTAGACTACTTGCTAGAAGCATCTGTTGGTAGTTTTGTGCATGAATAAAAAGGCAGCTTTATACGGTGTGTCCTACATGGCAGCAGTACACCATGTAATGTGTGGAGCAGCATAAAATCAAACACAGATGGGTAAGCATGAGCTATATCCCACGAGGACCACGCAAGTGCAAGGGATAGTCCGGAGACATTGTATTGTCGTAGAAACGGAACTAATCATTTCCCTTGTTCTAATGAAAAATGAAGGAACTGATTTTTCTTTAGATTTTTTTTTTAAAAAGCAATGTGGTTCATATTTGTTTTTTTTAGATTATTTTAGTAGAATAGGAAAAAACTGCTTAAGAATTATATTTGTTGGCAGGCCTAAATGGGCCAGCATCCATGCGGACAAATTAGCCGGGCCCAGAAGCCTCAAGCCATTCGCTACCTACTACCTACCTCGACCGGGGCAGGTAGGGTTGGAACGCAGCTCAAATCATGTCTTTAAATTTCAGTTTCCCCCCAAATCGCTCACGACACTCCTCTCTCCGTCCCGATCGATATACCATTGCCGGCGCCGGGAGCTCTCTCGGTACCCAGTCCGCGGTGAGTATATATCCCCGTCCGACTCCCTTCTCCACACTGCTGTCTCGTACTTCTGCCGCGGACAAATCCAAACAGCGATGGATCTGGCGCTGCTGTTCCATCGGCCGTTTCGGGTTTTAGTTGAGGCTTCGTGATCTGTAGCGCTGGTTGATTGGTTCGTTGGATCAGTTCGGCTTCGTTGTTTTGATTGCTTCCCAGGCTTGGTGATTCTGTCGTAGCGCTGGTTGATTGATTGGTTTGTAGGTTGAATTCGGCCTAGAATAAAGAGGGAGGCTTGGTGATTTCTAGATCAGGTTGATTGCTTGATTGCACAGCCCCAGCTGAAAATACTAGTAATTGCTTTGCTTGCCTTAGGCCCTGGTTAAGGCTTTTAACTAGAGTAGAATTTCCGTGAATAGCTTCAGGAATTCATGGCGCAAGTTCCAGAAATCCACAGGGGAGCGAAAGATTGTATGCATGGTACATTAGTTACTGATAGCGTTGGCCAGGTTGTTAGTGTAATCTTGATTGATGTACGTAGGTCCAGATTAGAGTCCAGGTATACTTCTTGTCCATGAAGGAGTGGTCAACAAATTGCGTTACCATATGTCCGTGTTGGTTTGGCTAGGAAGTCTATCCTCCGTCACAAATTACCCGCGTCTTAGATTTGTCCAAATACAGATGTATCTAACACTGAAACGTGTCTAGATACACCCATATCTAGACGAATCTAAGACGAGTAATTTAGGATTGAGAGGGAGTAGAGTACTACTAGATCTAGGTCGGTTCAGGTGAGTCGTCCTGTTTATATATGATCTGCTCCTGGCAGCTGTCTATACAATACATACAAGCGCATGGGGCTCCAGATTTGTATCCTAGAAAATACAAAGGAAATAAGGGCACCACAAGGCCCCTTGGCTACTAAGGTTTTGAGCGCATGTTCATTTTAATGCACATTCATTGCAACAATGCGCATTATAGATGTGTGTGAATCGCTCTTAGGCTTCATACCGTGCTAAAGATAACTTAGTAAGAAGCACTGCTTGTGTTGGTAATGGAGATGGATGTACTCCACTGGCTTTAAAACCATATATTTTCAAGATGCAAAGTTAGCTATCAATGTTTGATAAATGATAAGTTATACTGTACATATGTGATCAGTTCTTACCGCCACTAATTCTGATTATACTTTGTCTACTTGCTCCAGGTTCTGGTTCATCTGACTACATAGAGATCCCTATTCTGTTGCGGGCAAGAAGACAATTCTCTGAAGCCGTCTTCTTCTTTTTAACTAGAATCAAATAATTTTTTGCCGCCATC
>NW_025248457.1:0-2324 GCF_018294505.1 Triticum aestivum | reverse complement strand
TTCCTTGATTTTGTGTTCCTTATGCGGTTGGGTGATTTGTGGGACCCCCTTGACAGTTCACTTTGAATAAAACTCCTCGAGCAAGGCCCAACCATGGTTTTACCATTTTCCTACCTAAACCTTTTTCCCTTGGGTTTCCGGAGCCCGAGGGTCATCTTTATTTAACCCCCCTAGGCCAGTGCTCCTTTGAGTGTTGGTCCGAACCGAGCAACCTGCGGGGCCACCTCTGGGAAACTTGAGGGTTGGTTTTACTTGTAGCTTGACTTATCCGGTTTGCCCTAAGAACGAGGTACGTGCGACTCCTATCGGGATTTTTCGGCACATCGGGCAGCTTTGCTGGTCTTGTTTTACCATTCTTGAAATGTCTTGTAAACCGGGATTCCGATACTGATCGGGTCTTCCTGGGAGAAGGAATATCTTTCGTTGACCATGAGAGATTGTGATGGGCTATGTTGGGACACCTCTACAGGGTATAAACTTTCGAGAGTCGTGCCCGCGGTTATGTGGCAGATGGGAATTCGTTAATATCCGGTTGTAGAGAACTTGACCCTTGACTCAATTAAAATGCATCAACCGCATGTGTAGCCATGATGGTCTCCTTTCGGCGGAGTGCGGGAAGTGAACACGGTCTCTGTGTTATGATTGTGTGTAAATAGTTTTAGGATCACTTCTTGATCACTTCTAGCTTCTCGACCATTCCGTTTGCTTCTCTTCTCGCTCTTATTTGCGTATGTTAGCCACCATATATGCTTAGTCGCTGCTGCAACCTCACCACTTGTCCTTTCCATACCCATTAAGCTTTGATAGTCTTGATACCCATGGTAATGGGATTGCTGAGTCCTCGTGGCTCACAGATTACTACAGCAACAGTTGCAGGTGCAGGTAATGCGATGATCATGACGCAAGAGCGATGTTTGCTTGTCTTGGAGTCTTCTTCCGCTTCTTCTTCAATCAGGGGATAGGTTCCAGGCCGGCAGCCTAGGCTAGCAGGGTGGATGTCGTTTGAGTTTCTGTTTGTGTTTCATCCGTAGTCGGATGATGCTCTTATGTATGATGTGGTTGTATTCGTGTGGCATTGTATGCCTCTTGTATGTATCCCCAACTATTATGTAATGGTACGATGTAATGATATCCACCTTGCAAAAGCATCTCCAATATGCGTTTCTATCCTTGGTGGGACCTTCGAGTTCCTTTAGGATAGGGTCGCATATTGGGCGTGATAAGTTGGTATCAGAGCCTCGACCGACCATAGGAGCCCCCTTGATTGTTCATAGTTGGCCGTTGTCGAGTCTAGAAGAAAACTGTTTTCGGAGTCTAGTTATATCGGAGAGCAGGAATTCTTTTTACTCCTCAGCCCCTTCGTCGCTCTGGTCAGGAATCTTGACGTAGGTGTTTTGAATTACTTCTCTTCCCCTTCAAATTTTCTTTAGGATCACGCGGTTAGTTTTCTGATCGTTGGTTCTCACCTCTTTTCATCCGGTGCATTTTCTCGTCAAGACGGCTCGACCCTCTTTGTTTTTGCAAGTTCAGTCCTCAGTTGTTTTCTTTTCCCACCCACCCACCTTTTTTCCTCTTGGAGCCAGAGTCCGTAATCGAGTATCCATCCTACTCGTGCGAAGCCTTTGCATTCATTCAACCGTGTTTTCTCTTCAAGATATTCGTCGGTTTCCCCTTCCAAGTTGCCTTTGTTTTCCCGCCCTCCCACCCTCTTCTTCCCAGAGCCTGAGTCTCTTTAGACCATCAATTTCATTCGTACGGAGCCTCTTCATTCTTTCGACAATTGTTTCAACCGCTGAATTCTCATTTTGTTCGACATTCTTCATCTCTTTTTCTTCTCCGGTGGACTCAATTCAAGTTTTTCGGTTGATCATATCATTTTCCTTGGATCAAGTGTTCTCCCTCCTCGTTTGCCTCTCGCCAGTTTATCCTTCCAGAGTGCTCAAGACATCTCAGGAGATTTGTCTATGTTCGGATTAATTCGAGGTTGTCACCTCATTCAAATATTTCAATTGTTCCGTTGCATCATCTATCTGTTCAACAATCCTTTCCAACCGTATTTTTCTCTTTAGTGGGCCCTAACCCATAGATCTTTTCCCAGGATCATACCTGACTCTTCTAATTATTCCGGGGCCATTCCTAATTCTTTTCGAGTTTGACGTAAGAACGCATTTCATCAGCCAGATGCCATCTTCAAGATCGCTTTTGAATTCTTTTCAACTTTGGTTCAACTTTTCCTCATTTCATTCTTCTGGAGTGTCTCAACAATTTTGGTGGTGTTCTTCGTCGCCATTGTCAACATTTCAAGATAGAAGAAGAGCTTTCCT
>NW_025248456.1:0-2324 GCF_018294505.1 Triticum aestivum | reverse complement strand
TATGCAAGCATCCTCATCGCTGTCATGCATTTCTGGATGGAGGTGAATCCAAGTTTGCCGGTGCAATCCATCTTGCATTTGAAGTAGTTGTCGAACTCCCGGATGGAATTCACAATCCTGAGGAAAAGTTTTCTATTCATCCGATAACGGCGCCGAAATGTTCTGTCGCCGTGAAGTGGAATATCGGCAAAGTAGTCGGATTAGAGCATGCAGTAGCCTTCGAGACGATGCCGGTTCTTTGCTTTCACCTGCCCCGGCGCCGAGCCACCTCGCCGCGGCTTTTCATAGCAGCTGGGCGAGGGCGGCGAGCACCATGAGATGATCTTCCTCCTGGACGTCAGCTTCGGCTTCCTCCTCCAGCAGCACGACAAGCACTTCCTCGTCATCCGAGTCCATCGCCGAGGCAGGAAAATCGCCGAACACCTTGTACGCGGTGGCGTGCACCCGCCGCTAAACTACCCCTCCGCGGCCGAAAACGGCGGCCGGAAACGCCCAGCTGGTCTCGGAGGGGCTGCCACGGCGAACCTCTGCTATTTTTCCGGCGGGAAATGGCTACCTAGCGGTGAAGGGCGGCACCGGGATATACCTAGTGGCGGCCGAGAGCACGGGAGGGGTGGGAGGCGAGTCGGGGAAGAAAATATTGACTTTTCACCTGACGGCGTGGGCCAGCCGTGCTTTTCCCTTGCGCCGGAGCCCCCAAGCGACCCCCAGCGCGCCGGGTTTGGCCTGCGTCCGCCGGGCGGAAAAAAGGCCGAACCGAGGCTTTTCGTTGTCCTGGGGGCGCGACTGGGCCGTTTTTTGGCGCCGGGGCCGAAAAAGTGGCCTGGGGGGGGGCTGTTGGGGGCGCGGCTGGAGATGCTCTAAGTTGCCGAAGATGGAAGAGCAGCAAGCGTTACTAGGATCCTAGAAGGATGTCCGAGAAGGCATTCCGATGTCTAGCAGCATTGAGAAGCTTCCACTGCTGAAGGAAATCAATCATTTTGAAAATGAAGTCAAAGCATACAAATGGTAGCCAAAGTAAGCAGATGCTTCTCTATTCATACATATGGTAGCTTACTAGTTGAATTCTTGGTCAACCTTGTAGATAATACAGGAAAGTAAAGAGAAAGAGACACCGATTTGTGGGGTATAAGTGTTTTCGGGCAAATAGTTGTATATGCCAATCATTTGTATGAAAAAGATATATGGTACTCTTCACAACATGTAGGGCATATTTGCTAACTGATTTTGTTTACTCCATGCAAAATTGAAAGCAATTAAACAAACAGCAATAGAAAATAACATGCACAGAAGAAACTGAGAATTGTACCTGTTGTGCCCTTGGATTGGAACAAAGATGGACCTCTTAGAGATACATCTTTTGACAAACAACAACAGAAATTAACATCGACTATACGGTATATGAAAGTGTTCAACTGAGACAACTTTTGACAAAATTACAATAACGGGCAAGTAACAAGAATAGTGTTCCTTTTCTGTGCTAGTTTAGAAGGCCATCACTGAAAACCGATAAGAGTGAATGCCAAGCTCCTTTTTAATGCCAAACATGCATAAGAGTTTAAAATGCTCCAAGCTTCAGAAAGATGACCTTACATCTGAAGGAAGTATCCAGATGCAACCTTTGTTTATCAACCAGCTTTAGATTAGTACCCAGGAGAAACAGAGGGTGCTAAAAAAACATTGCTCAGGACTAAATAATAATTTGCATTGATGGGAGAGACCCTTAAATTATCAGTTTATTAATTCGATGCTTTTCTTTTACTGGGAATCAAAATCTTAGATGGATCTAAAGGTTATTTAGATTGCTTTAGTATGTAAATTTATAAATCCACAAGTTCTCTGCAACAAATTCTATAGAATTCGCCACAGCAAGCAGAACATGAAAGACATCATACATAACCATGTTGTAGGAGACCGTACAAACAACAGGGAAGTCTTGAATCACGTGAAAACAGATACATTACTCATTCAATCCAATAGACTACTTTCCGTCTTGATGACCTTTGTACTGTCCAGATGTTATAGAGTGAACCTGTTGGTCCTGTGGCTGAGTTAATTAGGTTTAGAGTTTAACTATATTTATTCTAGACAGCAGAATATTAAGTTAGAGTAAGTCAGATTAAACCCAGTGTCAGCATGGGTACAATAACCATGAATCAGGCAACTAAAGGAAACTGTTTGCAAGTGGCGGTCGGATATGTATCAGCCGGTGGAATTCGTCCATAGCAACAACCATCCTTCCAATTCTGCAAAAAGAGTCTGTCATAGTTTAATGGCATGCTCTATATGAAAATTTTAACCGGGTAACCTGGACGAGCGACTCC
>NW_025248455.1:0-2324 GCF_018294505.1 Triticum aestivum | reverse complement strand
AGAATAAATTGTTGTTCTGTTTACATGAATAGAACCTTATATGGTTACACACCCAATGAAAATAGTTTGTTGGATCTCGATCGTAGTGATACACATAATCATAATATTGAAACCAAAAGATGCAAAGTTAATAATGATAAGTGCAACTTGTTTGTAGCACTGCCGTTTAGGTCATATTGGTGTAAAGCGCATGAAGAAACTCCATACTGATGGAATTTTGGAATCACTTGATTATGAATCACTTGATGCTTGCGAACTGTGCCTTTTGGGCAAGATGACTAAAACTCCGTTCTCCGGAACAATGGAACGAGCTACTGACTTATTGGAAATAATACATACTGATGTATGCGATCCAATGAGTGCTGATGCTCGTGGCAAGCATCGTTGTTTTCTGACCTTCACAAGATGATTTGAGCAGATATGGGTATATCTACTTGATGAAACATAAGTCTGAAATAGTTGAAAGGTTCAAAGAATTTCAGAGTGAAGTGGAAAAATCATCGTAACAAGAAAATAAAGTTTCTGCGATCTGATCGCGGAGACAAATATTTGAGTTACGAGTTTGGTCTTGAATTAAAACAATGTGGAATAGTTTCATAGCTCACGCCACCTGGAACACCACATCGTTATGGTGTGTCCGAACGTCGTAACCGCACTTTATTTGATATGGTGCGATCTATGATATCTCTTTACCACTATCGTTTTAGGGTTATGCATTAGAGACAGCTGCATTCACGTTTTAAAATAGGGCACCATCTAAATCCGTTGAGACGACACTGTATGAACTATGGTTTAGCAGTAAACCTAAGCTGTTGTTTCTTAAAGTTTGGGGCTGCGATGCTTATATGAAAAAGTTTCATCCTGATAAGCTCGAACCCAAATCGAAGAAGTGCGTCTTCATAGAATACCCAAAGGAAATTGTTGGGTACACCTTCTATCACAGATCCGAAGGCAAGACATTTGTTGCTAAAATGGATCCTTTCCAGAGAAGGAGTTTCTCTCGAAAGAAGTGAGTGAGAGGAGAGTAGAACTTGATGGGGTAATTATACCTTCTCCCTTATTGGAAAGTAGTTCATCACAGAAATCAGTTCCAGTGATTCCTACACCAATAAGTGAGGAAGTTAATGATGATGATCATCAAACTTCAGATCAAGTTACTACCAAACCTCGTAGGTCTTCCAGAGTAAGATCCGCACCAGAGTGGTACGGTAATCATGTTCTGGAAGTCATGTTACTAGACCATGATGAACCTACGAACTATGAGGAAGCAATGATGAGCCCAGATTCCACGAAATGGCTTGAGGCCATGAAATCTGAGATATGATCCATGTATGAGAACAAAGTGTAGACTTTGATTGACTTGCCCGATGATCGGTGAGTCATTAAGAATAAATGGATCTTCAAGAGGAAGACGGACGTTGATAGTAGTGTTACTATCTACAAAGCTAGACTTGTCGAAAAAGGTTTTTGACAAAGTTCAAGGTGTTGAATACGATGAGATTTTCTTACTCGTATCGATGCTTAAAAGTCTGTCCGAATCATGTTAGCAATTGCCGCATTTTATGATTATGAAATTTGGCAGATGGATGTCAAAACTGCATTCCTGAATGGATTTCTGGAAGAAGAGTTGCATATGATGCAACCGGAAGGTTTTGTCGATCCAAAGGGAGCTAACAAAGTGTGCAAGCTCCAGCGATCCATTTATGGACTGGTGCAAGAATCTCGGAGTTGGAATATACGCTTTGATAAGTTGATCAAAGCATATAGTTTTTGTAGAGACTTACGGTGAAGCCTGTATTTACAAGAAAGTGAGTGGGAGAACTACAACATTTCTGATAAGTATATGTGAATGACATATTGTTGATCGGAAATAATGTAGAATTATTCTGCAAAGCATGAAAGGATACTTGAATAAAAGTTTTTCAAAGAAAGACCTTGGTGAAGCTGCTTACACATTGAGCATCAAGATCTATATAGATAGATGAAGACGCTTGATAAGATTTTTCAATGAATACATACCTTGATAAATTTTTGAAATAGTTCAAAATGGAACAGTCAAAGAAGGAGTTCTTGCCTGTGTTGCAAGGTGTGAAGTTGAGTAAGACTCAAAGCCCGACCACGGCAGAAAATAGAAAGAGAATGAAAGTCATTCCCTATGCCTCAGTCATAGGTTCTATAAAGTATGCCATGCTGTATACCAGATCTATTGTATGCCATACCACTGAGTTTGGCAAGGGAGTACAATAGTGATCTAGGAGTAGATCACTGGAGAGCGGTCAAAATTGTCCTTAGTGGAATAAGGATATGTTTCTCGATTATGGAAA
>NW_025248454.1:0-2324 GCF_018294505.1 Triticum aestivum | reverse complement strand
AATAATAAGGTGACGCAGCACCTAAAATAGCCTCGGGACGAAATTTATGAAGTGGCATCTTGTATATTTCGTCCAAGGCCATTATGGTGGCTTCAAAGTCCTGAAATCATCACTTGTAACTCCGTTCTTGTTCTTGCTCCAATGTTCATCCTTCTCCAAGCTAGGCCCTTCATTTGTAAGCAAAACAAATGTATCCAATTTAGGCAGCATCATATTCTCATGAACATTAGAATCATTACCAAGAAACGAAAGTACCTGGTAATTTAGTTGGCGTGCACGAGCTCTAGTAATTGGTCCAGTATGTATAGCAGCAGGGGTTGTGGGTGTAACAATTGTATTGATGTCCTCATCACTATACTTATGTATTTCGAAATTACATGGGCCTGGCCCAATAAAAAGGTGACGCAGCACCTATAATAGCCTCGGGACGAAATTTATGAAGTGGCATCTTGTATATTTTGTCCATGGCTTCATGCACCCATTATGGTGGCTTCAAAGTCCTGAAATCATCACTTGTAACTCCGTTCTTGTTCCCCTTGCGCATGGCATCATCTCCATGCTTGTTCTTGCTCCAATGTTCATCCTTCTCCAAGCTAGGCCCTTCATTTGTAAGCAAAACAAATGTATCCAATTTAGGCAGCATCATATTCTCATGAACATTAGAATCATTACCAAGAAACAAAAGTACCTGATAATTTAATTGGCGTGCGCGAGCTCTAGTAATTGGTCCCGTATATGTAGCAGTAGGGGCTGTGGGTGTAACAATGGTATTGATGTCCTCATCAGACGTGGACTGTACGTGGGGAGGCTGAAAGCTGGGTCCACGGCTGCACACAAGGAAATGCCTCCTTATTACGCGCAAAATAATGATTCCTCCACCTGACATCTGGGACCAACCGGAAGGGCCTCTGTATTTCGCGAAAAAATGTTCCCCCCGCTGACAGGTCGGACCCACCAGCTATATCTTCGCACACAAGGAGTGCCTCCTTATTACGCAAAAAAATGAATACTCCCCCTGCTAGCTGGGACCCAGCATAGTGGGAGGCTGACTTGTGGGCCTACTAAGTTGACGGGGACGGAGGGCTTTGTCAACTTAGTCAATATGAATGATTCTAGCTCCAGTGACCGTACAATGTCCATCCAACAGCCGTAGTGCTTCTTCAACCTCTGGTCTTCATGCTCCAGCCGCCCAAACAAGCGTCGGGCGTGCCACCTGATCCTACTTCCCGTGTTCGGCTGTGCTGCCACCGCTGGCCATGCCATCTCTCTATACCCCGCACCTCTTGTTATTCTCCGGCGACGGCAGCCTCACACCGCAGCTGAAGCAGTCAACCCACGTACTCCCCTCCGCGTGGGTGCTACCTCTTGAGCATGCGCTGGTTTTCCCTTGAAGAGGAAAGGGTGATGCATCAAAGTAGCGTAAGTATTTCCCTCAATTTTTGAGAACCAATGTATCAATCCAGTAGGAGATTACACGCAAGTCCCTCGTACCTGCACAAACAAACAAGAACCTCGCAACCAACACGATAAAGGGGTTGTCAATCCCTTCACGGTCACTTACAAAAGTGAGATCTGATAGAGATAAGAAGATAAATATTTTTGGTATTTTGTTGTATGGATTGGAAAATAAAGATTGCAAAATAAACGGCGACAAAAATAGCTTGTTGACGGGAAAATAATATGATGGAAGATAGACCCGGGGGCCATAGGTTTCACTAGTGGCTTCTCTCAAGATAGCAAATTCTACAATGGGTGAACAAATTACTGTCGAGCAATTGATAGAAAAGCGCATAGTTATGAGAATATCTAGGCATGATCATGTATATAGGCATCACATCCGCGAAAAGTAGACCGAAATGATTCTACATCTACTACTATTACTCCACATATCGACCGCTATCCAGTATGCATCTAGAGTATTAAGTTCATAAGAACAGAGTAACGCATTAGGCAAGATGACATGATGTAGAGGGATAAACTCAAGCAATATGATATAAACCCCATCGTTTTATCCTCGATGGCAATAATACAATACATGCCTTGCTGCCCCTGCTGTCACTGGAAAGGACACCGCAAGATTGAACCCAAAGTGATAGAGGCAAAGGTGTCCCGTCTTTCGATGAGATGATTGATATCGCTTTGGTGGAAGTCGACTTTGACGATCCGACTACGAACATGCGAGGACGTCGCGCCTTAGCAATCGCTAAACCAACTCCGAGAGGTTATTGACCACGCCGGAGCACGATCAACCTGACCACGAGGGTCTGTTTCCTGCGAGCAAACGAAGAACAAGCAAGAAACTAAGATTGCAATCTGGATATTGC
>NW_025248453.1:0-2325 GCF_018294505.1 Triticum aestivum | reverse complement strand
GTAGTCCGGCCATGGCTCTCCGGATAAAGAGAGAGACTTTAGTGAATTCAGGATGTCGCCAAAGGGCGAGTGCTGAAAGATGTCCGCGGCAGTGAACTCCATGACCGGCGCCCGATCGGATTCGATTGGCAGGGGTGCGGAGGGTTCGGAGTCCGGAGAGGAGTCCGGCATCTGGGAGTCACGGTCTTCGCAAAGGACAGGGATGGAGTTCGGCTCAATCGCCGTAGAGATCGTAGCCCCCGAGGCGGTGTCCAACCACTCGTCCTCGATCGGGGAATCCGGCTCCGGATTAAGGGTCGGAGCGGATGTTGGTGCGGCCTCCAGGGCACTGTTCAGCTGCAGAGCTAGATCATGCCCATCGAGACAGTGCGGCACGCTCGGCTGCGGCTCGAAGCCGTCGAAGATCAAATCTCCGCAGAGATCGGCCGTATAGTTCAAACTTCCAAATCTGACCTGATGGCTAGGGGCGTAGCTTTCGATCTGCTCCAGGTGGCCAAGCGAATTGGCCCGCAGTGCAAAGCCGCCGAATACGAAGATCTGTCCCGGGAGAGAAGTCTCACCCTGGACCGCGTCGTTGTTGATGATGAAGGAGCCATCGGGCCTATAGGTGACGACACAGAGGAACTCTCAATGAAAGCACCAATATCAGTGTCAAAACCGGCTGATCTCGGGTAGGGGGTCCCGAACTGTGCGTCTAGGCGGATGGTAACAGGAGACAAGGGACACGATGTTTTTACCCAGGTTCGGGCCCTCTCGATGGAGGTAATACCCTACTCCTGTTTGATTAATATTGATGATATGGGTAGTAGAAGAGTAGATCTACCACGAGATTAAGGAGGCTAAACCCTAGAAGCTAGCTTATGGTATGATTGTTGTTCGTCCTACGGACTAAAACCCTCCGGTTTATATAGACACGGATAGGTTAGGGTTACACAGAGTCGGTTACAATGGTAGGAGATCTACATATCCGTATCGCCAAGCTTGCCTTCCACGCCAAGGAAAGTCCCATCCGGACATGTGACGAAGTCTTCAATCTTGTATCTTCATAGTCTTGGAGTCCGGCCGTGACGATAGTTCGGCTATCCGGACACCCCCTAGTCCAGGACTCCCTCAGCGCCCCATATCCCCCGAACAGCCGACCCGCGCCGCCGCCACGAGGACCAGAGGAAGGAGGGAGTGCCCCGCCGCGGCCCGCGCCGCACGGCCTTCGCCCGGCAGGCGCACTCCGGCAGCGGCGAGGGGATGGAGACGTTGACGAGCGGGAGTCGCTGGCGGCCGATCTGGATCTCCCGAGACGCGCACGCGGGGCGCGTCGCGGGAGCCTGTTTCTCAGCGCGTCGATACCCAGCCTTGTCAAATAAAAACTACTGATAGGACAGCATTGCCAAGGATCATCTCTCAGAAATACTAAAATGTCACAGAATTGCCGGCACCATGAGTGGGTCGGATTTCCAACTCCATCCAGGAATAGTCAACAGTTTCAGTAAAATGAACATCACTGCATTGGCACTTGTATACACCATTCATTCATAAAAAGTTGGTCTGAAGTACACAGAAAGGGATATGCAGAAATCCGAGCATGAGGCGTAACCGGTATAGGCTGCCATGTGGATGTCAGCACATAAAACCGGCAATTCAGCTCCAGTGGAAGCATTTCTGCTACTACTACTACAAATAAACAGGAACAGAGTTCCTGCTCAGGCGTCGTGATCGACCCATCATAACAATGTTACACGCACTATATATTGTTACGGTGTTCTCAACATCACCAATTATTCTGAAAACCAAATTGCGAAAATTTTACACTAGTGGAAATATACTCCACATGGTAGAGACAGCGGAAATTTTGTGCCGTGTGCGGCGTCCGCACGACAGGGATGCCACGGGTTTCCTTGTTCTAGCAGATTGCGAGGTTTCGGCCTTTTCCGGACCCGGAGAGTTGTGAGTGATCATCGCTTTACATAGTACAAATATAAACCTTGTGCAGAAAGCTAAGTATGTACATTGGGAGGGACCAGCCGGTTAAGTATATGACTAATCATTCTGGCCGATGTCCTTACGCACCAAAACACCTCCACCTGTTCTTCTTCTCCTTGACAGCTAGTAGACCAGCACAGCTCCAAAACCATGTGTTTTTCGTGTTTGGTCAGCTGTAGCCTTTCATCTTATACTAGTACTGGAGGGAGTCATATTTTGAGTGTTGTTTGGCTTGGCGCACCATGGTCCAGGAGATAACTCAGGCGGAAACAAAAGAAAATCATGAAACTTGTGAGAGATTGTTCCACTTGCTACAGCTACTCTCTTGGTCCAGGCAAGGTATTATCA
>NW_025248452.1:0-2325 GCF_018294505.1 Triticum aestivum | reverse complement strand
AACTCTCCATTTGCGCTGCATGTCGACGTACTTGTCGGGGTTGATCTCCAAACCAGACAATTTCAGCTTCTCCTTGTCACCTCCAATGGAGAAGCCAACAAAGGTGTACAGCTTCTTCTCCTGCAGGAGCGGGCGGAGTTCCTTGGGCCTGCATCAAATTAATCTGGTGCATCAAATTCATCTACTTCCAAAACTTCAGAAACTACTAATTAGTCATAAAATTCAGAACTAGTATTGCATCTACTCCAGAACTTCAGAACTAGTATTGCATCTACTTCAGAACTTCAGAACTGTTGCATCTACTTGAGAAACTTCAGAAACTTCAGAACTATTGCATCTACTTGAGAAACTTCAGAAACTACTAATTAGACAGAAACTTTAGAACTTCAGAACTAGTATTGCATCTACTTCAGAACTTCAGAACTATTGCATCTACTTCAGAAACTTCAGAAACTACAGAAACTACTAATTAGACAGAAACTTCAGAACTTCAGAACTAGTATTGCATCTACTTCAGAACTACAGAAGTATTGCGTCTACTTCAGAAACTTCATAAACTACTAATTAGACAGAAACTTTAGAACTGGATGTTTTTACCATTTGGTTGCCGCGGTGATGTGGTATACTAGGACGAGATCCTCCACGCATAACTGTAGAACTGGATGTTCATCTTCCCTCGTATACTCGACATCAACGTCGATCGACCGAGAAAACATGCCGCCGAGCCACCTCCTGATCTCGCGGATCCTCTTGTCGGCTTCGTCTCGATTGCTGGTGCATACGACATCCAGCTTCTCCTTCTTCAGGTGGATATCGACCATGAGCGGCATGGTGTAGTCCTGCTTCTGCCCGGGGACCGGAACGTCGTTGTCGACCACTAGCGGCTCCTTGCCAGACGCCTCACCTTGGTGATGCTTGGCAGACGGAGGGGAGTTGCTCCACGATGCCTCCGCCATTCTCTTGGCAGACAGAGGGGAGTTGCTCCACGATTCCTCCGCCATTGCCCTCCTGGCAAGCGATGGTGGAGGCAAAGGGAGGAAGATGGAGCGGCAATGGAATGAGGAGGGAGGCAGAGGGAGGCAGATTGAGCGGCAATGGAATAGGAGGGGAGTTCCCTGCATCATGGGGAGTTGCCAGTGGAGGGGAGTCGTGGGGAGTTGCCAGTGGAAGGAAGGCGTGGGGAGTTGCCTCAAAAACTCAAACGTCCTGCCCTTTGGCCCTCGAAAAATCTGGAGGGGAGACGTGGGCCCTTTGGTTTGTCCTATTTCTGAAACAAAAAAAATAACAGCCATATTTTGCTCTCACTGCAACCATATTAAGAGATAAAAATGGCACCAAAAAGTCACTGCAGCCATCCTAAATGGCATGAAAACAGCACCAAAACAACATCAGCCAAAACAACAAAAAATGCATCCATCGATCGTTCTTTATTTCTTCTAACATTCCGTGTTCTGTGCAGTGAGATAGACACAACGCTACAAATGCAGGCTGACAACGCCCGCGATTTCATGACCATCAGGACAGACGGCGGCTTCATCCACGCTCCGGTCCCATGAGTCGAGTCGAAAGTAGTGATGCTATGTGTAGTTCTGAAACATTGATTGGCTCATGTTGTAATTAAACTTTAATGAATTGTATGTCTCTTTGGTTTGGACAGTCGTTAAACTTAGATGTAATCGATGCTATTTATTACTAGGACCATGAATTGTGCTATTAATGTCTTGCTTTTCTCTTCCGATCCTTTTGTTGCATACTTATTTATTGCTTATGTATTGTCTATTGTTTGGCTTGTGCATAGAGATGCCGTCGTATGTCGTGTACAAGGGTAAGGTTCCCGGAGTCTACGACGACTGGGAGGAGTGTCGGAGACAGGTTCACCGTTTCAGCGGTAACAGTTACAAAGGGTACACCACTAGGGCGGAGGCGGAATCTAGATACGCCCGCTATCTAGCGGGAGAGAGGAGGGAGCGTTAGATGAACCGGATGAAGACCAGTTTCATCGCGATGATGCTCATCGTGATGACCGCAACTCTCTTCTATGTGATGGTAGTTTAGATGATCGATATCGACTTGTAATATGAAGACAAACTCGCTACTCGCGGTCTCGAGACTTGTAATGTTCTATCTTTGTTCGGTCTTTTGAATTTGGGTGATTTGGAGGTGGTGGAAAAATTCACGTTTTTTCAAAAAATGGCTTAAGTTAGACCAAATGGTCCCTCCAGGAATGGGGGCATTTTTTCGAACACCTCCAAATCATCTCAGTTTTGGCACACATGATCTCTTCCACAAACAAAACTAGGTTTCCAAGTTTTTGTATTTTTTAAA
>NW_025248451.1:0-2325 GCF_018294505.1 Triticum aestivum | reverse complement strand
GGAGGAGGAGGAAGCCAGAACTTCTGCTGCTTGGCCACTTGAGTAGAGGAAGAAGGAGTAACATCTCTGACTCGCTTCCTGGAAGCATCACACCTCAACTGAGCAGCCTCTTGCTTCAGTGCCATGTTGTAGAACTCATCGTATCTCAAGGGCTCAAAGAGAACAAGAGCGAGCTGAATATCTTCTCTGAGACCACCCCTGAACTGATATATCATGCTCTTCTCATCGGGGACGTCCTGCTTGGCAAAGCGGGCAAGCTTCTGGAACAATTTGTTGTAGTCATAGACAGACAAAGAATCTTGCTTCAGATTGCAGAATTCCTCACGCTTGCTTTCAACCACGCTCTGCGGAATGTGATGAGCTCGGAAATCTTGACGGAAATCATCCCAAGTGATAACACGTCCACCTCTGGAATCCTTGTACTGCTGGAACCATTCTGCAGCTTGATCTTTGAGTTGGAAGGAAGCGAACTTCACAAAGTCCTCAGGCCTGACGTTGCTGCACTCGAAATGCTTACACAGATCCACAAGCCAATCGTCAGCATCGGTTGCCTCAACACAATTGCTGAAAGTCTTTGGCCCGTTAGCAAGGAACTGGTTGAGTGTAGCAAAGTGACTCTGACTGCTGCCTTGATTCCCTTGACTGCCTTGATTGCGCTCTTGGAGAATTTGCATGATCAGTTGAGTGTTTGCATTGGTTGCGGCCATCACAGCTTGCCATGCCTCTGGAGGAGGTGGAGATGGTGGCGGATCAGGATTCGGAGTCATGCGCGTTGGAGGAGCCATCCTGAAGAGGTTGACCACCATTAGCACATGACAGATAAATATTGAAGCTGAATCCAACGGAATGAAAATTGCAACATATAGTCTTCACATCCGAACAAATTGAACGAATGCATTCCTCTTCAAATGGTCACATATCCATAAATTGAGAAGCCACGTAGAATTAAGATAGAGAAATAAATCAACAAGGTACGGATCAAGAACGAATAATCGGTAAGAAATCCCAATCTCAAACCAATATCCGTGGAAGAAGAACTAGAGCTACTAGAATTCCCACCTATGAAACTCTCGAACCTTTCCGGTTATGCAATCAGGTGTTGGGGATACAGGGGAAGCATAATATCTCACCCAAACTAGCAAATCCTACATCCAGCTGTATCCATCCTTCAACACATAACCAAGAAAACTTCGGAAACCATCTACCTCAACCTTCGAAAAGCATCTGTTATACAAGTTATGGCGATACTCCCGAACTCCCGCCCCAGTACTGGGTGGCGTCGAGGTTATCTCACCAATGAACTGCATAAAAGAGATTTTCGATGTCGGCGAACATATCTCAAGTATTCCAGAATTGCAACGATAAAATTATGATGACAACACCTCAGAGCTCAACTCCCCGGGACACTTCCACTAAACCCCTGACAGGAAGCACCAAGACAGTATTCTCATCATAAGCCATCAGAACAAATCCAAGATACTCGCGTGATCCTAAAATTTTTTTAGTGAAATTTGAGAAGAGAAGAGTCAAAACTCTACGTCAGGATGCCTTACCAGAGCGATGAGGAGACTGGGAAGTAAAAAGAATTCTTAAACTCTCCGATATATAATTCCTACGGACTCAAAACATTTTTCTAGACACAACTCGGCTGCTAAGACGATCAAGCAATGGGGCTCCTAAGGTCGGGGAAGGCTCTGATTACCAACTTGTAACGCCCTCGATGCGGCTATAGCTCCCACGTGTCGAGGCACGACTTAGAGACATAACCGCATTGAAAGCAATGTCGCAAGTCAGGCAATCATTACAACATCCCATGTAATACATAATAAAAGGGGGAGATAACATAGTTGGCTTACACTCGCCACTTCACATCAGAGTACACAAATAACATCCATCAAACAAACACTCATGGCCCGACTACGGCGCCAAAATAGAAAAGAACCCAACATGCGACAAGGCCCTGAATCAAACCCCAACTAGGCACCACTACTGATCATCGGGAAAGGAAACATAATAACGCTGAGAGTCCTCGTCGAACTCCCACTTGAGCTCGTAATCGTCACCTAGAGCGGAATCACCTGGACCTGCATCTGGAATTATAGTGTCTGTGAGCCACAGGGACTCAGCAATCTCGCACCCTCGCGATCAAGACTATTTAAGCTTATAGGAATGGATGAGGCAAAAATATGTGGAGCTGCAGCAAGCGACTAGCATATGTGGTGGCTAACTTATGCGCAAAAGAGAGCGAGAAGAGGAGGCAAGGCGCGAGCGAAAATCTAGTAGGACAACCTGCGCAAGCATAACTCCAACACCGTGTCCGCTTCC
>NW_025248450.1:0-2325 GCF_018294505.1 Triticum aestivum | reverse complement strand
AAGCAATGTAGCCACCTTGTAGCATTTCTGAATTACCATATCGTAATTGTGTTCATGAAGCAATTACCTACTAAAGTATATAAGTGTTTATATGCACATATGATGTTTAAACATATTTATGTATACATTGAGTGATAAATTATATTTGGCATCAGCCACAGAATATATTGATGTATGCTTGATTAAAACCCTAATACCAACATTACTTTGCGTTACATTGCTAAGACGTACAATATGCCACTGGTAATAATCGAGGCAATGATGTTGATAGCCTCATGTGTAAGTGTGTTTGACAGCAAAGTATTGCATAAACTGTAGTATTGAAAAACTGCAGTATTTTTGTCTATAGGACCTAGAAACCACAGTTTTCACATATCAAAGTATTTTGTAGTATTGGGAATACTGTGACAGTGTTTGGCTGGTGCATGTTTAGGACGACGTAAATTAGCTAGCTAGCCGTTTCATAGCAGTCGCAAGACATGCACGATTTTAGCTGACCAGTGGTTGCAAACTGAACGGCCATGCATAAACAGACCCGGCGGCAAGCTATGCATCAGCGGCGCGGCACGGAAGTGCGCGCCGTCGCTCTGGCTTGGCTGCGGCTTGACCGACAGCTGCTAACGCGGCACGCTGAGGCATGGGACGACATTGGGGAGCAGCGCATGGACAGCAAGCAAGGCCGGTGTGGCTATGATCGCACACAAGGGCCTGCACAGGCTCAGCCAGCAGTGTGTTCGGAGTTAGCGTTGTAGCCATCAGCGTGCGCGACCATGGCATGAGCAATCTGGGCATGTGATGTCCAGGGGGCCGACCTGATGCACAGCGCGTACGAGGAGAAGAGAAGCGCAAGTGGGAGTAGGAAGGACACCATGTTTATTTCCATTGCCTTCTCTTGGCTTGTCCCATGGCCGGCGATCTTCAGGGCGGCGGTGACGGCTTGGGAGCGAGGAAGGCAATAACAGACAGTCTCGTTTTTTTCGCGTGCTCTGTTTCAAAAAAAAAAGGTCTAGGGTTCTTTTTTTAATGCAGAGAAAATACCACGGTTTTGACAATACCACAGTATAGATACTACAGTTTTTTATGGTTGCCAAACAGCTCACGGTAAATTAAACCATGGTATTTTGAAAAACTGCAGTATTGTCATAATACTTCGAAAAAACTGAGCTATCAAACGGGTATCATCTCCATGTTTTATGTAAGTTGCATCAAGCCTTCAGCTAAAACATATTCCAGGATGAACATGGATGTGTAATCAGGTGTGCCATGAAATTTTTGCATCATTGCATCTCCCAATGCCTTCTGAGGCTAAAATGTCGTTTTTTGAATCAGTTGGAAAATGAACCCATGTTTTTGCTACCTCAAAACATACTGCTGAGTGCTGAAACACCGAATAGTGTGCGGTATATATACAAATACAATTGTTATTTAACTTGGTTACTTATGTCTCTTCTTACTCCTAAATAGCAAATGGGTGTGTGTTCGGTCTGAAGTTTTCTTTGTGATCTTCAATAAGAACAGTTATGCAGTCGAGTTAATATAGTGCAACACCCATGCTAGTCTCCAACATGTGGGCAGCTCATGGCACGTGGGCACATTATGCTACTGCAGTAAGCCTTGCTGTTGCCGAATTAAGTTGCTCTATGGGACAAAGCTTTCTAGAAAGGGTCTCTACAAAAAAAGATTGATCTGTATATTTTTTGAGCTGCCAGCTCTCATGTACCTCTTGCTGCGATCCTGGATAGTTGCCGGTGGCTCATAGCTGGCGCGTATGTGTATTCATATATATAGGCGCGGACTTGTTTTTTTTTTTGTAAACACGTTACAGACGCAAGCGCTTATATATACGTGCATACTGTCACCCCTATGAACGCATACATGCACACGCTATCACTATGAGCACCTTCGAGAGACTTTTTTTTTAGAAATGGAGGAGGACCCCCGGCCTCTGCATCTGGACTATGAGCACCTCCGAGAGACTGAGCCGGCATATGACCTTGAGCTTTTACGAAGTCACCATAGACGCCTCGTAGTCGACAGAAACGTCTCTTTCCACTAAACGTGCAACCCCGAAATTTCTGAAATAAATCCAGGATAAACATGAGCATCAGGATTTGAATCCTAATGGGCTGGGATACCACTATCCACCTAACCATCCAACCACAGGTTGGTTCACGCACGAACTTGCGTTAGGGCAGGTGCATGCGGTCTGTGTGCCTGCGGGCCGTATGGCGTATGTTGGGTTTGAGACAGTTGAACTATAGAGACATAAATGTGCATGGCGTGGTTGGGTTGTCGCTTCTGCGCGTACCTTTTAAGAGGGTGCTT
>NW_025248449.1:0-2325 GCF_018294505.1 Triticum aestivum | reverse complement strand
TAAGTTTAAAAAACATTGAAGTGTCCGTGTAACAGATGAGTTCTCGTCCGAAACCCTGATACTCCGAAAGAGTTTGTCCAGTTTGTACACGAAGTGTGTCCAGTTTTTGCCGTGACCCTCTCTACTCTTTCGCACATGCTATGCGGGTGAAATGATGATACCATGCAAAGTCTCAACATTTTCAGAGTTCATTTTGTAGTGATTTTCAATTTCATGGTCATTTAGCTCTATAAACAATTAGGTAAATGACCGAAGAACAACAAATGATGTCAGAACATGTTGGAAATTGATGACGTTGCTTTGAATGCTGCATACTAAGCACAAAAGAAGTCCGGAGTTCAAATAAGTTTAAAAAACATTGAAGTGCCCGTGTAATAGATGAGTTCTCGTCCGAAACTCTGATACTCCGAAAGAGTTTGTCCAGTTTTGTACATGAAGTGCGTCCAGTTTTTGTCGTGACCCTCTCTACTCTTTAGCACATGCTATGCTGGCGAAATGATGATACCATGCCAAGTTTCAACATTTTCAGAGTTCATTTTGTAGTGATTTTCAATTTCACGATCATTTAGCTCTCTAAACAATTAGGTAAATGACCGAAAACAACAAATGATGTCAGAACATGTTGGAAATTGATGACGTCACGTTGAATGCTGCATACAGAACACAAAAGAAGTTCGGAGTTCAAATAAGTTTAAAAAACATTGAAGTGCCCGTGTAACAGATGAGTTCTCGTCCGAAACCCTGATATTCCGAAAGAGATTGTCCAGTTTGTACATGAAGTGCGTCCAATTTTTGCCGTGACCCTCTCTACTCTTTCGCACATGCTATGCAGGTGAAATGATGATACCATGCCAAGTTTCAACATTTTCACAGTTCATTTTGTAGTCATTTTCAATTTCACGGTCATTTAGCTCTCTAAGCAATTAGGTAAATGACTGAAAAACAACAAATGATGTCAGAACATGTTGGAAATTGATGACGTCCCTTTGAATGCTGCATACTGAACACAAAAGAAGTCCGTAGTTCAAATAAGTTTAAAAAACATTGAAGTGCCCGTGTAACAGATGAGTTCTCGTCCGAAACCCTGATACTCCGAAAGAGTTTGTCCAGTTTGTACACGAAGTGTGTCCAGTTTTTGCCGTGACCCTCTCTACTCTTTAGCACATGCTATGCGGGTGAAATGATGATACCATGCCAAGTCTCAACATTTTCAGAGTTCATTTTGTAGTGATTTTCAATTTCATGGTCATTTAGTTCTATAAACAATTAGGAAAATGACCGAAAAACAACAAATGATGTCAGAACATGTTGGAAATTGATGACGTCGCTTTGAATGTTGCATACTGAACACAAAAGAAGTCCGGAGTTCAAATAAGTTTAAAAAACATTGAAGTGCCCGTGTAACAGATGAGTTCTCGTCCGAAACCCTGATACTCCGAAAGAGATTGTCAAGTTTGTACACGAAGTGCGTCCAGTTTTTGCCGTGACCCCCTCTACTCTTTAGCACATGCTATGCGAGTGAAATGAGGATACCATGCCAAGTTTCAACATTTTCAGAGTTCATTTTTTAGTGATTTTCATTTTCACGGTCATTTAGCTCTCTAAACAATTAGGTAAATGACCGAAAAACAACAAACGATGTCAGAACATGTTGGAAATTGATGATGTCGATTTGAATGCTCCATTCTAAACACAAAAGAAGTCCGGAGTTCAAATAAGTTTAAAAAACATTGAAGTGCCCGTGTAACAGATGAGTTCTCGTTTGAAACCCTGATACTCCGAAAGAGTTTGTCCAGTTTTGTACACGAAGTGCGTCCAGTTTTTGCCGTGACCCTCTATACTCTTTAGAACATGCTATGCGGGTGAAATGATGATACCATGCCAAGTTTCAACATTTTCAGAGTTCATTTTGTAGTGATTTTCAATTTCACGGTCATTTAGCTCTCTAAACAATTAGGTAAATGACCGTAAAACAACAAACGATGTCAGAACATGTTGGAAATTGATGACGTCGCTTTGAATGCTCCATACTGAACACAAAAGAAGTCCGGGGTTCAAATAAGTTTAAAAAACATTGAAGTGCCCGTGTAACAGATGAGTTCTCGTCCGAAACCCTGATATTCTGAAAGAGATTGTCCAGTTTGTACATGAAGTGCGTCCAATTTTTGCCGTGACCCTCTCTACTCTTTCGCACATGCTATGCAGGTGAAATGATGATACCATGCCAAGTTTCAACATTTTCACAGTTCATTTTGTAGTCATTTTCAATTTCACGGTCATTTAGCTCTCTAAGCAATTAGGTAAATGACTGAAAAACAACAAATG
>NW_025248448.1:0-2325 GCF_018294505.1 Triticum aestivum | reverse complement strand
TGAAGATGAGCCGACAATGGATGTACGATGACCGATGCTCTCCCGAGTTCATTAATGGCGTGCAAACTTTTCTACTTGCGGCTGAGGCAAACAAGCGGGCGGATGGTTTTATGCCTTGTCCATGTTTAGTCTGTAAGAATGATCACAATTACTCTACGTCAAGAACCATTCACGTCCACCTGTTTAAGTCCGGTTTCATGCCCCACTATAATGTTTGGACCAAGAACGGAGAAAGAGGGGTTATGATGGAAGACAATGAAGAAGAAGAGGACGACGACAGCTATCCTGACCATGGGTTCCCTGAATACGATGATACAACAATGGGGGAAGAAGCTAAGCTGGCAATGCGGGAAGAAGCTGAAGAAGAGGCATCAGATGAGCCTGCTGATGATCTAGGTCGGGCCATTGCCGATGCAAAGAGAAACTGCAAGTGATTTGGAGAAGAAGAAGTTGCAGCGCATGTTAGAGGATCACAAGAAATTGTTGTACCCAAATTGCGAAGCTGACAAGAAAAAGTTGGATCCACACTGGAATTGTTGCAATGAAAGGCACAGAATTGTGTATCTGACAAGGGATTTGGAAAGTTGCTGGTAATGATAAAGAATATGCTTCCAAAGGACAACGAATTGCCCGAGAGTACGTACGAAGCAAAGAAGGTTGTCTGCCCTCTAGGGTTAGAGGTGCAGAAGATACATGCATGCCCTAATGACTGCATCCTCTACCGCGGTGAGTACGAGGATTTGAACGCTTGCCCGGTATGCGGTGCATTGCGCTATAAGATCAGGCGCGATGACCCTGGTGATGTCGAGGGCGAGCGCCCGAGGAAGAAGATTCCTGCCAAGGTGATGTGGTATGCTCCTATAATACCACGGTTGAAACATTTGTTACAAAACAAAGAGCATGCCAAGGCGATGCGATGGCACAGAGAAGACCGTAAGAAAAACGAAAAGTTGAGAGTACCCGCTGACGGGTCGCAGTGGAGAAAGTACGGGAAGGAGTTTGCAGATGACGCAAGGAACGTATGGTTTGGTCTAAGCGCAGATGGCATTAATCCTTTTGGGGAGCAGAACAGCAACCATAGCACCTGGCCTGTGATTCTATATTTGTATAACCTTCCTCCTTGGTTGTGCATGAAGCGGAAGTTCATTATGATGCCAGTGCTCATCCAAGGCCCTAAGCAACCCGGCAACGACATTGATGTGTACCTAAGGCCATTAGTTGAAGAACTCTTACAGCTGTGGAATGGAACAGGTGTAGGTGCGTGGGATGAGCACATGGGGGAAGAATTTGACCTAAAGGCCTTGCTGTTCGTGACCATCAATGATTGGCCTGCTCTCAGCAACCTTTTAGAACAGACAAACAAGGGATACCGCGCATGCACGCACTGTTTGGATGATACCGACAGTATATATTTGGACAATTGTAGGAAGAATGTGTACCTGGGACATCGTCGATTTCTTCCGAGCAGGCATCCCGTAGGAAAGAAAGGCAAGCATTTCAAAGGTGAGGCGGATCACCGGACGAAGCCTCGCCACCGTACTAGTGCTGATGTACATGATATGGTCAAGGATTTGAAGGTAGTCTTTGGAAAGGGTCCTGGACAACCTGTTCTGAATGACGCTGACGGACGCGCACCCATGTGGAAGAAGAAATCTATATTTTGGGACCTGCCCTATTGGAAAGATCTAGAGGTCCGCTCTGCAATCGACGTGATGCACGTGACAAAGAATCTTTGCGTGACCCTGCTTGGCTTCTTGGGCGTGTATGGGAAGACAAAAGATACACCTGAGGCACGGGAGGACCAGCAACGTATGCATGGAAAAGACGGCATACATCAGGGTCATGCCAGCTACGCTCTTACCAAAGAAGAGAAGGAAATCTTCTTTGAATGCCTGCACAGTAGTAAGGTACCGTCTGGCTTCTCGTCGAATATAAAGGGAATAATAAACATGGCAGAGAAAAAGTTCCAGAACCTAATGTCTCATGACTGCCACGTGATTATGACGCAACTGCTTCCGGTTGCATTGAGGGGGCTTCTACCGGATAACGTTCGATTAGCCATTGTGAAGCTATGTGCATTCCTCAATGCAATCTCTCAGAAGGTAATCGATCCAGAAATCATACCAAGGTTAGAGAATGATTTGGTGCAATGTCTTGTCAGTTTCGAGTTCGTGTTCCCACCATCCTTCTTCAACATCATGACACACGTCCTAGTTCACCTATGCGAAGAGATTAACGTTTTGGGTCCTGTATTTCTACAAAATATGTTCCCCTTTAAGAGGTTCATGGGAGTCTTAAAGAAATATGTTCATAACCATGCTAGGC
>NW_025248447.1:0-2325 GCF_018294505.1 Triticum aestivum | reverse complement strand
TACCCTAGGCATAAATCGAACGATGCCATCAAACCTCTCATAAACCGATTCAAGAGATGCAACTGATGGGCAGGTTGTTTGGACCAAGTGAAGCATGCTCCTCCTAGCGGTGTCACCATTAACCAATATGTGAGCACTCTTTGTTTTTTGATTACCACATTTGCATCACTTTGAGCATTTTCATCAATTTGAGCATTGGTATGTTGTACGATAATATATCCCAAGAGAGGCATGATACATCTCCAACGTATCTACTTTTCCAAACACTTTTGCCCTTGTTTTTGAACTCTAACTTGCATGATTTGAATGAAACTAACCCGGACTGACGTTGTTTTCAGCAGAACTGCCATGGTGTTGTTTATTGTGCAGAAAACAAAAGTTCTCGAAATGACCTGAAAATCCACGGAGATAACTTTTGAAAAATATAAAAAATATTGACGAAAGAATCAAGGCCAGGGGGCCCACACCCTGTCCACGAGGGTGGGGGGCAAGCCCCCTCCCCCTGGGCGTGCCCCCTATCTTGTGGGCCCCTTGCTGCTCCACCGACCTCAACTCCAACTCCATATATTCCGTTTCACGGAGAAAAAAATCAAAGAGAAAGTTTCATCACATTTTATGACACGGAGCCGCCACCAAGCCCTAATCTCTCTTGGGAGGGCTGATCTGGAGTCCGTTCGGGGCTCCAGAGAGGGGGATTCGTCGCTGTCGTCATCATCAACAATCCTCCATCACCAATTTCATGATGCTCACCGCCGTGCGTGAGTAATTCCATCGTAGGCTTGCTGGACGGTGATGGGTTGGATGAGATTTACCTTGTAATCGAGTTAGTTTTGTTAGGGTTTGATCCCTAGTATCCACTATGTTCTGAGATTGATGTTGCTATAACTTTGCTATGCTTAATGCTTGTCACTAGGGCCCTAGTGCCATGATTTCAGATCTGAACTTATTATGTTTTCATGAATATATGTGAGTTCTTGATCCTATCTTGCAAGTCTATAGTCACCTATTATGTGTTATGATCCGACAACCCCGAAGTGACAATAATCGGGATACTTCTCGGTGATGACCGTAGTTTGAGGAGTTCATGTATTCACTATGTGTTAATGCTTTGGTCCGGTTCTCTATTAAAAGGAGGCCTTAATATCCCTTAGTTTCCACTAGGACGCCGCTGCCACGGAAGGGTAGGACAAAAGATGTCATGCAAGTTCTTTTCCATAAGCACGTATGACTATATTCGGAATACCTGCCTATATTACATTGATGAATTGGAGCTAGTTCTGTGTCACCCTATGTTATAAGTATGACATGATAAATTGCATCCGACATAATTATCCATCACTGATCCAATGCCTACGAGCTTTTCATATATTGTGCTTCGCTTATTTACTTTTCCATTGCTACTGTTACAATCACTACAAAACTGCTATCTTTACTTTTGCCACTGTTACCATTACTATCATACTACTTTGCTACTAAATACTTTGCTGCAGATGCTAAGTTATCCGGGTTTGGTTGAATTGACAACTCAACTGCTAATACTTGAGAATATTCTTTGGCTCCCTTTGTGTCAAATCAGTAAATTTGGGTTGAATACTCTACCCTCGAAAACTGTTGCGATCCCCTATACTTGTGGGTCATCAAGACTATTTTCTGGCGCTATTGCCGGGGAGCATAGCTCTATTCTTTGAGTCACTTGGGATTTATATCTGCTAGTCACTATGAGGAACTTGAAAGACAAAAGAACCAAGATTTATCCCTCAACGACGAGGGGATGTATAAGGAACTGCCATCTAGCTCTGCACTAGATTCTCCTTCTGTTATGAGTAAGCTTGCGACACCTAAACCTGCTACTGCTATGAATTCTGATATGTCGCATGTTATTGATGATGCCACTTTTGCTATGCATGATACTTATGATGAAACTACTTCTATACTTGATACTACTGTGCCATTAGGTGAATATCTTGATGAACAACTTGCTAGGGTTAGAGAGAATGAAATTATTGAAGATGAAATCATTGATGATAGTGATGATGAAGGTTCTCCCCCTAAGTATGAATTGCCTGTTGTTCCTGAGGGTTATGTTATGGATGAAGAAACTGCTAGAGATCTTTTTGCTTGCAATGATAGATCTGATCTTAAGAAATTACTAGCTAAACTTAAAAAGAAAACTCTGAATGCTAGGATGAAATATGACCCTGCTTTTGCTACTTCACCTATCTTTGTTACTGATAAGGATTATGAATTCTCTGTTGATCCTGAGATAATTACTTTGGTTGAATCTGATCCTTTTTATGGCTATGAATCTGAAACTGTTGTGGCACA
>NW_025248446.1:0-2325 GCF_018294505.1 Triticum aestivum | reverse complement strand
GAGCGATGCTTGCACGTACTCTTTCACCGGCAACTCGATCATCTTCTTGTAAGTTTGCTTGCCCTCGAACTTCTTGGTCACCGGTGTCAACATCTCCTTGTGTTCCCTCTTGTTCATAAAGCTCAAACAACTCATCATTCCTATCAACCTTCCTTATGAAGTTATGGATGATGCAACAAGCCATAACAATTTGGACCTGTTTTTTGTAAGGATAAGGGATTCCTCCATTCCTTGTTAATATTGGAAATCGAGCTTTTAGAACGCCAAAAGTATGTTCTACAACATTCCGTAGTTGTGCGTGACGATGATTGAACAAATCTTTCTCAATACTATATCGACGTTTAGTTCCACGAAAAGAACCAATGTGATAGCGATCTCCATGATAGGGGGCAATAAATCTTGGAGTATTTGCATAGCCCGAGTCCACGAGATAAAACTTACCTGCATGTAAAGTTTGATATCACTCTCAAATTTCCTATTATATCATTACATGTTTGATACAATGAGACAAACTTTACTTGCATGTAAATTCATGTATTTTTTATTTTTATCTTCTAGGACAACAAACCCACCATCAGTAACAGCCCACCTTAATACGGCTTGATCCGATGCGGAACCTTCCCATCCAGCAGCCACATATGAAAATGTCATGTCAAATGACACTACTGCCATTACATTTTGAGAGGGATAACCATGCCTATTTCTGTAAGGAGTTTGTTTATCAAGCTTGATTTTTGCATTAATATGTGTCCCATCAATTGCTCCCATACAGTTCTGTTGAGGAAAATTCAGAATTAGAATTGGAGATTTCAACTTTGCTGCAAGTAATATCCGAAAGGAACATGTTCTTGAGATAGAATATATACCTTGAAGTATGGGTAAAACCTTGAGTCGCCCAATATTTCGTTGGGAACTTCATTGGGCGGATCTATTATGTAAACATCACGTAAGCCATTAATGGCTTTTAATACTCTCTTGAAATGCCGACTTATTGTTTCTCCTGAATGTTGAAATCTATCCTGGATAACACGGTTCCTAACATTGTGACCAATTGTATGTAGAAATATGACTAGTTGTTCATTGACGTCCATCCGTTTTGTATCCGTAAGTAAATTCCTCTCGCACAATGCATCTCGCAATAAGTAGAAGGTGTGCTTATCAACACGAAGTTGTTCATAAAATCTAACTGGATGTCCTTCCAACCACTCTCTAGTCTTTTGCGCACCAGTTAATTTAGAGGTATTACGTGGTGTTTTGAATAGCCTTCCGAACAGCACATGTTGCAAAAGTGACATTGCAGTAAGGTCATTAATAATCATTTGCTCAGAATCAGAATAGTCTCCATCTGCCATATCTTCCATGGTTTCCCTGCAAAATTTCATGTAGCAACTTCGGTTAACTGTCGGAATTTCTACAATGCTATTGTTCTAGAGCTGATAAATTTTCAGTTAAATGGTAGGACAAGAATCATTGAATGAGTGATAGGAGAACATTGAATGATTTCGGTGACAAATTTTACTCGCTAGGTTGATGATAAAACATGGAGATATGTACTGACGCAAAGAGCAACATTGCATCATTGCTGTTTGAACCAATGAACCAAAAGGAAAGGTATGCCATCAACTTCCCTCACTTATATCTTAAGCTTATGTATTTGTAGAACACACACACACACAAATATAAATCCAAGTTCTGAAGAGGGATTTATATATGAGACCATATATAACTAGTAGCACGAACCAAATAAATATATAAATTTGCATATTGATTGTTTGAACACAAAATTACAGAAGGAATTTATGGAAATTGCAAATACAACCTAATCAGAAAACTAAACAGTACGCTACAACAGGTAAAAAACTACGCATTTTCAACCCAGAGAGACCGAGTCTCTTCATCCATCTCAATGAAAATAGCCCTTTTATCAACATGTTCAAATGCTTGTGCAGCTTTCAATTTTTTGTTTGGTTCAACATCAGGCATGCTATTTAATATCTGCATACATGCTTTCACAGAGTAAGCTTCTGTTTGCTGTGCTGCATTTTTCTTTGATTCAGCAATGATCAGTGATGCATCTGCCAGGCGATCAATTGCATTAATAGCATCATCAGCTGTTCGCTTTTGCCCTTTTGAAGTGTTTTGCGACCCACTTGCATTGCCCTTCTTCTTTTTCTCGACCTTAGTGGTGTTAGGCTTCTTAGGACAAGCAACAGGGGAATCATTTGTTCCATCAGATTCAACTTCTACTATCTCATTTAGATCAATTTCAATTTGTTCTTTGCTGGTTCCACCTTTCCCTTTGCTAGATATAGCACCAACTCCTGA
>NW_025248445.1:0-2325 GCF_018294505.1 Triticum aestivum | reverse complement strand
AACTCTCCATTTGCGCTGCATGTCGACGTACTTGTCGGGGTTGATCTCCAAACCAGACAATTTCAGCTTCTCCTTGTCACCTCCAATGGAGAAGCCAACAAAGGTGTACAGCTTCTTCTCCTGCAGGAGCGGGCGGAGTTCCTTGGGCCTGCATCAAATTAATCTGGTGCATCAAATTCATCTACTTCCAAAACTTCAGAAACTACTAATTAGTCATAAAATTCAGAACTAGTATTGCATCTACTCCAGAACTTCAGAACTAGTATTGCATCTACTTCAGAACTTCAGAACTGTTGCATCTACTTGAGAAACTTCAGAAACTTCAGAACTATTGCATCTACTTGAGAAACTTCAGAAACTACTAATTAGACAGAAACTTTAGAACTTCAGAACTAGTATTGCATCTACTTCAGAACTTCAGAACTATTGCATCTACTTCAGAAACTTCAGAAACTACAGAAACTACTAATTAGACAGAAACTTCAGAACTTCAGAACTAGTATTGCATCTACTTCAGAACTACAGAAGTATTGCGTCTACTTCAGAAACTTCATAAACTACTAATTAGACAGAAACTTTAGAACTGGATGTTTTTACCATTTGGTTGCCGCGGTGATGTGGTATACTAGGACGAGATCCTCCACGCATAACTGTAGAACTGGATGTTCATCTTCCCTCGTATACTCGACATCAACGGCGATCGACCGAGAAAACATGCCGCCGAGCCACCTCCTGATCTCGCGGATCCTCTTGTCGGCTTCGTCTGGATTGCTGGTGCATACGACATCCAGCTTCTCCTTCTTCAGGTGGATATCGACCATGAGCGGCATGGTGTAGTCCTGCTTCTGCCCGGGGACCGGAACGTCGTTGTCGACCACTAGTGGCTCCTTGCCAGACGCCTCACCTTGGTGATGCTTGGCAGACGGAGGGGAGTTGCTCCACGATGCCTCCGCCATTCTCTTGGCAGACAGAGGGGAGTTGCTCCACGATTCCTCCGCCATTGCCCTCCTGGCAAGCGATGGTGGAGGCAAAGGGAGGAAGATGGAGCGGCAATGGAATGAGGAGGGAGGCAGAGGGAGGCAGATTGAGCGGCAATGGAATAGGAGGGGAGTTCCCTGCATCATGGGGAGTTGCCAGTGGAGGGGAGTCGTGGGGAGTTGCCAGTGGAAGGAAGGCGTGGGGAGTTGCCTCAAAAACTCAAACGTCCTGCCCTTTGGCCCTCGAAAAATCTGGAGGGGAGACGTGGGCCCTTTGGTTTGTCCTATTTCTGAAACAAAAAAAATAACAGCCATATTTTGCTCTCACTGCAACCATATTAAGAGATAAAAATGGCACCAAAAAGTCACTGCAGCCATCCTAAATGGCATGAAAACAGCACCAAAACAACATCAGCCAAAACAACAAAAAATGCATCCATCGATCGTTCTTTATTTCTTCTAACATTCCGTGTTCTGTGCAGTGAGATAGACACAACGCTACAAATGCAGGCTGACAACGCCCGCGATTTCATGACCATCAGGACAGACGGCGGCTTCATCCACGCTCCGGTCCCATGAGTCGAGTCGAAAGTAGTGATGCTATGTGTAGTTCTGAAACATTGATTGGCTCATGTTGTAATTAAACTTTAATGAATTGTATGTCTCTTTGGTTTGGACAGTCGTTAAACTTAGATGTAATCGATGCTATTTATTACTAGGACCATGAATTGTGCTATTAATGTCTTGCTTTTCTCTTCCGATCCTTTTGTTGCATACTTATTTATTGCTTATGTATTGTCTATTGTTTGGCTTGTGCATAGAGATGCCGTCGTATGTCGTGTACAAGGGTAAGGTTCCCGGAGTCTACGACGACTGGGAGGAGTGTCGGAGACAGGTTCACCGTTTCAGCGGTAACAGTTACAAAGGGTACACCACTAGGGCGGAGGCGGAATCTAGATACGCCCGCTATCTAGCGGGAGAGAGGAGGGAGCGTTAGATGAACCGGATGAAGACCAGTTTCATCGCGATGATGCTCATCGTGATGACCGCAACTCTCTTCTATGTGATGGTAGTTTAGATGATCGATATCGACTTGTAATATGAAGACAAACTCGCTACTCGCGGTCTCGAGACTTGTAATGTTCTATCTTTGTTCGGTCTTTTGAATTTGGGTGATTTGGAGGTGGTGGAAAAATTCACGTTTTTTCAAAAAATGGCTTAAGTTAGACCAAATGGTCCCTCCAGGAATGGGGGCATTTTTTCGAACACCTCCAAATCATCTCAGTTTTGGCACACATGATCTCTTCCACAAACAAAACTAGGTTTCCAAGTTTTTGTATTTTTTAAA
>NW_025248444.1:0-2325 GCF_018294505.1 Triticum aestivum | reverse complement strand
TTCCTTGATTTTGTGTTCCTTATGCGGTTGGGTGATTTGTGGGACCCCCTTGACAGTTCACTTTGAATAAAACTCCTCGAGCAAGGCCCAACCATGGTTTTACCATTTTCCTACCTAAACCTTTTTCCCTTGGGTTTCCGGAGCCCGAGGGTCATCTTTATTTAACCCCCCTAGGCCAGTGCTCCTTTGAGTGTTGGTCCGAACCGAGCAACCTGCGGGGCCACCTCTGGGAAACTTGAGGGTTGGTTTTACTTGTAGCTTGACTTATCCGGTTTGCCCTAAGAACGAGGTACGTGCGACTCCTATCGGGATTTTTCGGCACATCGGGCAGCTTTGCTGGTCTTGTTTTACCATTCTTGAAATGTCTTGTAAACCGGGATTCCGATACTGATCGGGTCTTCCTGGGAGAAGGAATATCTTTCGTTGACCATGAGAGATTGTGATGGGCTATGTTGGGACACCTCTACAGGGTATAAACTTTCGAGAGTCGTGCCCGCGGTTATGTGGCAGATGGGAATTCGTTAATATCCGGTTGTAGAGAACTTGACCCTTGACTCAATTAAAATGCATCAACCGCATGTGTAGCCATGATGGTCTCCTTTCGGCGGAGTGCGGGAAGTGAACACGGTCTCTGTGTTATGATTGTGTGTAAATAGTTTTAGGATCACTTCTTGATCACTTCTAGCTTCTCGACCATTCCGTTTGCTTCTCTTCTCGCTCTTATTTGCGTATGTTAGCCACCATATATGCTTAGTCGCTGCTGCAACCTCACCACTTGTCCTTTCCATACCCATTAAGCTTTGATAGTCTTGATACCCATGGTAATGGGATTGCTGAGTCCTCGTGGCTCACAGATTACTACAGCAACAGTTGCAGGTGCAGGTAATGCGATGATCATGACGCAAGAGCGATGTTTGCTTGTCTTGGAGTCTTCTTCCGCTTCTTCTTCAATCAGGGGATAGGTTCCAGGCCGGCAGCCTAGGCTAGCAGGGTGGATGTCGTTTGAGTTTCTGTTTGTGTTTCATCCGTAGTCGGATGATGCTCTTATGTATGATGTGGTTGTATTCGTGTGGCATTGTATGCCTCTTGTATGTATCCCCAACTATTATGTAATGGTACGATGTAATGATATCCACCTTGCAAAAGCATCTCCAATATGCGTTTCTATCCTTGGTGGGACCTTCGAGTTCCTTTAGGATAGGGTCGCATATTGGGCGTGATAAGTTGGTATCAGAGCCTCGACCGACCATAGGAGCCCCCTTGATTGTTCATAGTTGGCCGTTGTCGAGTCTAGAAGAAAACTGTTTTCGGAGTCTAGTTATATCGGAGAGCAGGAATTCTTTTTACTCCTCAGCCCCTTCGTCGCTCTGGTCAGGAATCTTGACGTAGGTGTTTTGAATTACTTCTCTTCCCCTTCAAATTTTCTTTAGGATCACGCGGTTAGTTTTCTGATCGTTGGTTCTCACCTCTTTTCATCCGGTGCATTTTCTCGTCAAGACGGCTCGACCCTCTTTGTTTTTGCAAGTTCAGTCCTCAGTTGTTTTCTTTTCCCACCCACCCACCTTTTTTCCTCTTGGAGCCAGAGTCCGTAATCGAGTATCCATCCTACTCGTGCGAAGCCTTTGCATTCATTCAACCGGTGTTTTCTCTTCAAGATATTCGTCGGTTTCCCCTTCCAAGTCGCCTTTGTTTTCCCGCCCTCCCACCCTCTTCTTCCCAGAGCCTGAGTCTCTTTAGACCATCAATTTCATTCGTACGGAGCCTCTTCATTCTTTCGACAATTGTTTCAACCGCTGAATTCTCATTTTGTTCGACATTCTTCATCTCTTTTTCTTCTCCGGTGGACTCAATTCAAGTTTTTCGGTTGATCATATCATTTTCCTTGGATCAAGTGTTCTCCCTCCTCGTTTGCCTCTCGCCAGTTTATCCTTCCAGAGTGCTCAAGACATCTCAGGAGATTTGTCTATGTTCGGATTAATTCGAGGTTGTCACCTCATTCAAATATTTCAATTGTTCCGTTGCATCATCTATCTGTTCAACAATCCTTTCCAACCGTATTTTTCTCTTTAGTGGGCCCTAACCCATAGATCTTTTCCCAGGATCATACCTGACTCTTCTAATTATTCCGGGGCCATTCCTAATTCTTTTCGAGTTTGACGTAAGAACGCATTTCATCAGCCAGATGCCATCTTCAAGATCGCTTTTGAATTCTTTTCAACTTTGGTTCAACTTTTCCTCATTTCATTCTTCTGGAGTGTCTCAACAATTTTGGTGGTGTTCTTCGTCGCCATTGTCAACATTTCAAGATAGAAGAAGAGCTTTCCT
>NW_025248443.1:0-2325 GCF_018294505.1 Triticum aestivum | reverse complement strand
GGGGGGGGGGTCAATTGTAGCTCTTTTTGATAAGTAAGAGTGTCGAACCCAACGAGGAGCAGAAGGAGATGACAAGTGGTTTTTAGCAAGGTAATGTCTGCAAGTGCTGAAATTGTAAGTAGTGGAGTAGTTTGATAGCAAGATAATTTGTAACAAGCAAGTCACGATAGTAGTAACAGATATGCAGCAAGGTAGCACAATCCTTTTGAGGCAAAGAACAGGCCAAAAAATCTCTTATGATAAGCAAAGCGTTCTTGAGGGTACACGGGAATTTCATCTAGTCACTTTCATCACGTTGGTTCGATTTATGTTTGCTACTTTGATAATTTGATATGTGGGTCGACCGGTGCTTAGGTGCTGCTCTTACTTGAACAAACCTCCTACTTATGATTAACCCTCCCGCAAGCATCCGCCACTACGAGAAAAGTATTAAGAATAAATTCTAATGATAGCATTAAACTCTAGGATCCAATCGGTCCCTTACGGAATAGCGCATAAACTGGGGTTTAAGCTTCTGTCACTCTCGCAACCCACCATCTAATTGTTACTCCACAATGCATTCCCTTAGGTGCAAATATGGTGAAGTATCATGTAGTCGACATTCACATGATACCACTAAGGGAATCACAACATACATACTATCAAAATATCAAACATGTATCAAGTTCAAATGATTACTTGCAACATGATTTCTCCCGTGACCTCAAGAACAAAAGTAACTACTCACGAATGATAAACATGCTCATGATTAGAGGGGTATTAAATAGCATATTGGATCTGAACATATAACCTTCCACCAAATAAACCATATAGTAATCAACTACAAGATGTAATCAACACTATTAGTCACCCACAAGCACCAATCTATAGTTCCGGTAACAAGACTGAACACAAGAGATGAACTAGGGTTTGAGATGAGATGGTGCTGTTGAAGGTGTTGATGGAGATTGCCCTCCCCAAGATGGGAGAGTTTTTGTTGATGATGATGATGATGATGGTTTCCACCTTCGGGAGGGAAGTTCCCCCGGCGGAATCGCTCTGCCGGAGGGCAAAAGTGCTCCGCCCAAGTTCAGCCTTGAGGCGGCGGTGCTCCGTCCCAAAAGTCCTCTCCTATTTTTTACTAGGCAAAACAACCTATATACCAGAAGATGGGCACCAGAGGTGGGCCGAGGAGGCCACAACCCCCCAGGGTGCGCCAGGGGGCCCTGGCGCGCCCAGGTGGGTTGTGCCCACCTGGTAGCCCCCTCTGGTAGTTATTTGCTCCAGTACTTCTTATTTATTCCATAAAAATCTCCGTGAAGTTTCAGCTCATTTGGAGTTGTGTAGAATAGGTTGCCCGACGTAGCTTTTCCAGGTCCAGATTTCCAGCTGACGGAATTCTCCCTCTTGGTGTGTACCTTGCAAATTATGAGAGAAAAGGCATTAGAATTACTCCAAAAAGCATTATTATGGATAAAAATATTATAAATAACAGTAAGAAAACATGATGCAAAATTGGCGTATCAACTCCCCAAGGTTAGACCTCGCTTGTCCTCAAGCGAAAACCGAAATCGAAAAACATGTCCACATGCTTTGAAAGAGAGGTATCGATAAAAACAAAATACGGACATCGAAGCATCATGTTGATTATTATAACAACAACAAAATTAAACATAGGACTTTTATCATAGAATTTTTATCATACACTTCTCATGAATAAGTAATAGTTCATCACACAATCGAAGTATAAAGCAAAAGCTCTATTAGAAACCAACAAACTATGTTCTCAGTCAACTTTTGCAACTACAATTCATCATCTTTTCAGGAAGGGTCACGTATCGGAGCCTTTCGGCAAGTCCACATACTTAACCATCATATAGTCTTCCATGATTGCTAACACCCACCTCGTACCCATGGGCAAAACGTTTCAACCGGACACATAGCACTAGTAGAAAAAGGCCCATTTGTCCCGGTTCCAGAGGCCCATTTGTCCCAGTTCTGGAACCGGGACTAAAGGGTCGGGACTAAAGACCAATACCTTTAGTCCAGGTTCGCCTACCAACCAGGACCAAAAAGCATCCACGCGTCAGCAGTTCAGGGGCTGGGGTTTTTGCTTTTTTTGAAGGGGGGGGGGTTGGGGGTTTGGGGGATTTTGTAGGGTTAATTTAGGGGTTTCATATATTGTGTTAGCTAGCTAATAGAGAGAAGTGTCCTCTCTTATCTCCGTGCTTGGTCGACGCTACGTACTATAGGTATAGAGAGGACTCGACCCGCTAGCTAGTAAGAAAATAAAGGAAACCATTAAGTACACAAGATCGTCATGAACATATACAGAGAGAAGTGATC
>NW_025248442.1:0-2325 GCF_018294505.1 Triticum aestivum | reverse complement strand
GCCCGCGTACAAGGAGCGGCGAGGAAATAGACGAGCTGTTGAAAAATTGGAAAGATTGCCCACTGCCGGGAAAGAAGCAAAAGGCGCCAGAGCCGGGAAAGAAGCGAAAGGCGCCAGAGCCGCTGCTGAAGGTATGGAAAACGAGGTCTGTTTTCTGGGACTTGCCGTACTGGAAGATCCACCGTGTGCCTCACAGCCTTGATGTCATGCATATCACGAAGAACGTGTGCGAGAGTCTGCTTGGTACCCTGCTCAACATGCCAGAGAGGACCAAAGATGGGCCGAAAGCAAGGGCAGACTTGAAATTAATGGGCATCAGGGAGGAGCTTCACGCTAATGATGATGATGATGAGGCGAAGCAGGACACGGAAAGTCGTCGCAAAGGAAAAAAGGCCAAGAAGACCGGAAATGACTTCCCTCCCGCGTGCTTCACTCTAAGTCAGGAGGAGATCGATCAGTTTTTCACCTGCCTCGTAGGAGTAAAACTTCCTTACGGTTACGCGGGGAAGATAAGCAGATACCTAGACTCAGCGAAGCAGAAGTTCAGCGGGATGAAGTCTCACGACTGTCATGTGCTGATGACGCAGATACTTCCAGTTGCAATCCGTGGGATCATGGACGCGCACGTCCGTGAAACGCTATTTGGCCTATGCAACTTTTTCGATGTCATCTCTCGGAAGTCGGTTGGCGTGAGGCAACTCAGAAGGCTAGAGGAAGAGATCGTGGTGATACTATGCGAGCTTGAGATGTACTTCCCGCTCGCATTCTTCGATGTTATGGTGCATCTGCTGGTCCATATCGTGGAGGATATCATCCAACTCGGGCCGACGTTCCTGCACAGCATGATGCCGTTCGAAAGGATGAATGGTGTCATCAAAGGATACGTTCGCAACATGTCACGTCCAGAGGGAAGCATAGCCAGGGGCTTTCTGACCGAAGAGTGTATCTCCTACTGCACGAATTATCTAGGCATCGAGAACCCCGTTGGTCTGCTCGTCAAGAGGCACCTCGGCAGGCTCGCTGGATGGGGTCACCGTGAGGGTCGCCGCGAAATGCATGTCGACTTCGAGGGTCGACTCGCCGACTTTGAAAGAGCAAACCTAGTCGCGCTACAACACATAGACGTGGTCGATCCTTGGATGGTAGAGCACAAAACCTTTATTGAGAAGACGTACAATGACCGAGGCCGACATAGGACGGACGGAGATATAATCAAAGAGCACAACTCATGTTTCACGCGTTGGTTCAAGCAGAAGCTTCTGTCGTACCCTTTACATGAGGATTCTTCCGCGGAAGAACAACTCATATTCGCCTTGTCACAGGGCGCCGAGCACAACCTGATGACGTATGAGGCGTACGATATCAACGGCTACACATTCTACACTAAGGACAAGGACATGAAGAGCGATGGTTATCAGAACTCCGGGGTAACGATGGAATCCAACACCGGTAACGACAAGGACAGATACTATGGAAGGATCAAGGAGATCTGGGAGCTGACCTACGCTGGAGAGAAGGTCCCGATGTTCCGTGTCAGATGGGCCAAGAGCGTCATAAAAGAAGACCGATATTTCACCACCATGGTTATACCCGAAGCCAAATCCAAGACCGCAGGCGCGAACATCATCGCGAAAAATGAGCCATGGGTACTGGCTTCCCAAGTGGACCAATGCTTCTTCATTACCGACTCGTTTAAGCCCAGTCGTGTTGTCATGAGGAGAGGCAAAAGGAAGATCATCGGAATGGATGGAGTCGCCAATGAGCAAGACTTCGACAAGTACGGCGACCCGAAGATGGAACATGACGACGACGATGAAGTATCAGCATACACCAGAAGAAGAAGCAGGACCACCCTACCTAAAGGACGTCCGTTCAAGAGAAGAACTCCATTTACGAAAAATAAGGGCAAGAAGATTGTGAACAGATAGCTAGCTAAGATCGATTGTATTTAAATTGTAGCCTTCATTTCTCGATTGTATTTCATGGGCACTTTTTGAACTCATGAATATTTTTAAATTTCATGGACACTCGATCTTGATCCCCCTCCATCTCGATCGCTATCCCACCTCGCCAGATCCGGTCCCCCTCGCCGCCGAGCACCCCCTGCACCCTCTACCCCGCTCCACCAGCCGCCGACGCCGACCCCCCGCACCCTCCCCCGCAGCCTCCCCGGCCCGCTCCACCGTCACAAATGAATGCAAGTAAAATTGCAAAAAAAAACAAATTTGATTATATTTTCAAATAACAAATTTGATGATTTTTTCAAATAATAAATTTGATGATATTTTTTCATATTCATAAATATTTTCAAATAACAAATTTGAT
>NW_025248441.1:0-2325 GCF_018294505.1 Triticum aestivum | reverse complement strand
AATAATAAGGTGACGCAGCACCTAAAATAGCCTCGGGACGAAATTTATGAAGTGGCATCTTGTATATTTCGTCCAAGGCCATTATGGTGGCTTCAAAGTCCTGAAATCATCACTTGTAACTCCGTTCTTGTTCTTGCTCCAATGTTCATCCTTCTCCAAGCTAGGCCCTTCATTTGTAAGCAAAACAAATGTATCCAATTTAGGCAGCATCATATTCTCATGAACATTAGAATCATTACCAAGAAACGAAAGTACCTGGTAATTTAGTTGGCGTGCACGAGCTCTAGTAATTGGTCCAGTATGTATAGCAGCAGGGGTTGTGGGTGTAACAATTGTATTGATGTCCTCATCACTATACTTATGTATTTCGAAATTACATGGGCCTGGCCCAATAAAAAGGTGACGCAGCACCTATAATAGCCTCGGGACGAAATTTATGAAGTGGCATCTTGTATATTTTGTCCATGGCTTCATGCACCCATTATGGTGGCTTCAAAGTCCTGAAATCATCACTTGTAACTCCGTTCTTGTTCCCCTTGCGCATGGCATCATCTCCATGCTTGTTCTTGCTCCAATGTTCATCCTTCTCCAAGCTAGGCCCTTCATTTGTAAGCAAAACAAATGTATCCAATTTAGGCAGCATCATATTCTCATGAACATTAGAATCATTACCAAGAAACAAAAGTACCTGATAATTTAATTGGCGTGCGCGAGCTCTAGTAATTGGTCCCGTATATGTAGCAGTAGGGGCTGTGGGTGTAACAATGGTATTGATGTCCTCATCAGACGTGGACTGTACGTGGGGAGGCTGAAAGCTGGGTCCACGGCTGCACACAAGGAAATGCCTCCTTATTACGCGCAAAATAATGATTCCTCCACCTGACATCTGGGACCAACCGGAAGGGCCTCTGTATTTCGCGAAAAAATGTTCCCCCCGCTGACAGGTCGGACCCACCAGCTATATCTTCGCACGCAAGGAGTGCCTCCTTATTACGCAAAAAAAATGAATACTCCCCCTGCTAGCTGGGACCCAGCATAGTGGGAGGCTGACTTGTGGGCCTACTAAGTTGACGGGGACGGAGGGCTTTGTCAACTTAGTCAATATGAATGATTCTAGCTCCAGTGACCGTACAATGTCCATCCAACAGCCGTAGTGCTTCTTCAACCTCTGGTCTTCATGCTCCAGCCGCCCAAACAAGCGTCGGGCGTGCCACCTGATCCTACTTCCCGTGTTCGGCTGTGCTGCCACCGCTGGCCATGCCATCTCTCTATACCCCGCACCTCTTGTTATTCTCCGGCGACGGCAGCCTCACACCGCAGCTGAAGCAGTCAACCCACGTACTCCCCTCCGCGTGGGTGCTACCTCTTGAGCATGCGCTGGTTTTCCCTTGAAGAGGAAAGGGTGATGCATCAAAGTAGCGTAAGTATTTCCCTCAATTTTTGAGAACCAATGTATCAATCCAGTAGGAGATTACACGCAAGTCCCTCGTACCTGCACAAACAAACAAGAACCTCGCAACCAACACGATAAAGGGGTTGTCAATCCCTTCACGGTCACTTACAAAAGTGAGATCTGATAGAGATAAGAAGATAAATATTTTTGGTATTTTGTTGTATGGATTGGAAAATAAAGATTGCAAAATAAACGGCGACAAAAATAGCTTGTTGACGGGAAAATAATATGATGGAAGATAGACCCGGGGGCCATAGGTTTCACTAGTGGCTTCTCTCAAGATAGCAAATTCTACAATGGGTGAACAAATTACTGTCGAGCAATTGATAGAAAAGCGCATAGTTATGAGAATATCTAGGCATGATCATGTATATAGGCATCACATCCGCGAAAAGTAGACCGAAATGATTCTACATCTACTACTATTACTCCACATATCGACCGCTATCCAGTATGCATCTAGAGTATTAAGTTCATAAGAACAGAGTAACGCATTAGGCAAGATGACATGATGTAGAGGGATAAACTCAAGCAATATGATATAAACCCCATCGTTTTATCCTCGATGGCAATAATACAATACATGCCTTGCTGCCCCTGCTGTCACTGGAAAGGACACCGCAAGATTGAACCCAAAGTGATAGAGGCAAAGGTGTCCCGTCTTTCGATGAGATGATTGATATCGCTTTGGTGGAAGTCGACTTTGACGATCCGACTACGAACATGCGAGGACGTCGCGCCTTAGCAATCGCTAAACCAACTCCGAGAGGTTATTGACCACGCCGGAGCACGATCAACCTGACCACGAGGGTCTGTTTCCTGCGAGCAAACGAAGAACAAGCAAGAAACTAAGATTGCAATCTGGATATTGC
>NW_025248440.1:0-2326 GCF_018294505.1 Triticum aestivum | reverse complement strand
ATGCTTGTCCAAGGAAGGGCAGTACACAAGCACCGGTCCACCCACATATCAAATTATCAAAGTAACAAACAAGAATCATATGAGCATGATGAAAACTAGCTTGACGATAATTCCCATGTGTCCTCAGGAGCGCTTTCCTTTATATAAGAGTTTGTCCAGGCTTGTCCTTTGCTACAAAAAGGATTGGGCCACCTTGCTGCACCTTGTTTACTTTTGTTACTTGTTACCCATTACGAATTACCTTATCACAAAACTATCTGTTACCGATAATTTCAGTGCTTGTAGAGAATACCTTATTGAAAACTGCTTGTCATTTCCTTCTGCTCCTCGTTGGGTTCGACACTCTTACTTATCGAAAGGACTACGATAGATCCCCTATACTTGTGGTTCATCAAGACTCTTTTCTGGCGTCGTTGCCGGGGAGTGAAGCGCCTTTGGTAGGTGGAATTTGGTAAGGAAAAAATTTATATAGTGTGCTGAAATTTACTATCACTTGTTACTATGGGAAATAATCCTTTGAGGGGCTTGTTCGGGGTATCTTCACCCAGACCAGTAGAGCAAAGAGTTGCTCCTCAACCTACAGAACCTAATGAAAATGTTTACTTTGAAATTCCTTCGGGTATGATAGAGAAACTGCTAGCTAATCCTTTTACAGGAGATGGAGCATTACATCCCGATATGCACCTAATCTATGTGGATGAAGTTTGTGGATTATTTAAGCTTGCAGGTATGCCCGAGGATGTTATCAAGAAGAAGTTCTTCCCTTTATCTTTGAAGGGAAAGGCATTGACATGGTTTATGTTGTGTGATGATATTGGATCATGGAACTACAACCGATTGAAATTGGAATTTCATTAGAGGTTTTATCCTATGCATCTGGTTCATCGTGATCTTAATTATCGTTCAAGCTTGGGGGAGGCTTAAGTCAATGTTATATTCATGCCCCAATCATGAGCTCTCAAGAGAAATTATTATTCAAAAAAATTTATGCTCGGCTTTCTCGCAATAATCGCTCCATGCTTGATACTTCTTGTACTGGTTCTTTTATGATGAAGACTATTGAATTCAAATGGGATTTATTGGAAATAATTAAACGCAACTTTGAAGATTGGGAACTCGACGAACGTAAGGAGTCAGGTATAACACCTAAGTTAGATTGTGTTAAATCTTTTATGGATACCGATACTTTTCGTGAATTTAGGACTAAATATGGACTTGACTCTGAGATAGTAGCTTCTTTCTGTGAATCATTTGCTACTCATGTTGATCTCCCTAAGGAGAAGTGGTTTAAATATCATCCTCCCATGGAATTAAAAGTAGTTGAACCTATGAAAGTTGAAGAAAATACTATCACTTATAATGTTGACCCTATTGTTCCTACCGCTTATATTCAGAAACCACCTTTCCCTGTTAGAATAAAGGATCATGCTAAAGCTTCAACTGTGGTTCGTAAGAGTAATGCTAGGACACCTACACCCCCTGAGCAACTTAAAATTAAACCTAGTATTGCTATGGTTAAAGATCTCTTGGTTGATAATATTGATGGGCATGTTATTTACTTCTGTAATGAAGCTGCTAGAATTGCTAGACCCGATACTAAAAATAAACATAGACCTGTTGTAGGCATGCCTATTATTTCTATTAAAATAGGAGATCATTGCTATCATGGCTTATGTGATATGGGTGCTAGTGCGAGTGCAATACCTCATTCCTTATACGAAGAAATTATGCATGATATTGCACCTGCTGAGATAGAAGATATTGATGTTACAATTAAGCTTGCCAATTGAGATACTATTTCACCAATTGGGATGGTTAGAGATGTTGAAGTATTGTGTGGGAAAGTTAAATATCCTACTGATTTTCTTGTTCTTGGTTCCCCACAAGATGACTTTTGTCCCATTATATTTGGTAGACCCTTCTTGAATACTGTTAATGCTAAGATAGACTGCGAAAAGGATATTGTTACTGTTGGTTTAGGGGATATGTCTCATGATTTTAATTTTGCTGAAATTTTGTAGACAACCCCATGATAAAGAATTACCTAGTAAAGATGAAATTATTTGTCGGTGTCTTGGGAACGGGGGTCTCCAGACTTGCCTGCCTGTGGCCCACGGCGTGGCTAAGTCAGCAGGCCGTACGGCCCATCTTCATCAAGAAGGCATCCAAGACCCTCGCGAGGTGCCAAGCCTCGCGAGGCGGACGACGCAAGACCACCTCAGGAGCAGCCAAGCCAGGCAGGCTCACGAGGAGCGGAGATATCAAGGCGGCGCAAACCTCGCGAGGCTCTCATGACGTGAGCCATGACGATCGACACCAGGCGGGT
>NW_025248439.1:0-2326 GCF_018294505.1 Triticum aestivum | reverse complement strand
ATGTACCTTTGGAGACACCTGTAGAGTACCTTTATAATCACCCAGTTACGTTGTGACGTTTGGTAGCACACAAAGTGTTCCTCCGGCACACGGGAGTTACATACTCTCATAGTCATAGGAACATGTATAAGTCATGAAGAAAGCAATAGCAACATACTAAACGATCGGATGCTAAGCTAATGGAATGGGTCATGTCAATCAGATTATTCAACTAATGATGTGATCCCGTTAATCAAATGACAACTCTTTGTCAATGGTTAGGAAACATAACCATCTTTGATTAACGAGCTAGTCAAGTAGAGGCATACTAGTGACACTCTGTTTGTCTATGTATTCACACATGTATTATGTTTCCGGTTAATACAATTCTAGCATGAATAATAAACTTTTATCATGATATAAGGAAATAAATAATAACTTTATTATTTCCTCTAGGGCATATTTCCTTCAGGAGTGGTGGCACGGTTTTTTTTCTTCTGTAATATTTTGTAAAGAGAATAAAATGCAGGTGGTGGTGGGAGGTGGGACGGAAAAAACCCGGACGAAAGTGGTGGGACAAAAAAAACCGTGCCGTGGACGCAATCCTACCAACTGCTTCTTTAGGAGTAGAGATAAAAGCAAGGCTGCACACACCTAGGTTCGGCGCTCTTAATTAAATTTAACAAGCAGCAAAGAATTGAATGTCAAAATTCATCAAAGTTACTTAATCTGTTGTCAGCGATGACTTGTTGCACATACCAGAGGTCTAATATTCTTTCATTCTCTTCTCTTTTCTTTCGGGGTAATATGCAAAATTAGCTAGATCCATGCCCAGTCTACACTAAAAGAGCATAAGAACTTATTTCTGGGATTATAGGCTAAATAGAAGTATGGCAAGCTACGCAGATAACAAGGCAACTCGAAACTATCTTTTCAAGCAAATGTAAACAGTATCAGACACACATAAATCATACCACAGTATCATACTTCAGACGTAAACCGAACAAACAAAATTCATATCAGAGTATTTAGACATAAGTTGTTTACATCAGCCAACATTATATCCAACGGAACTTGAGGAAATTATGTTCTTAAATACAGAGAAGGTTTACCTCACTGAGTGGATCTTTTATATCATCACACTCGACGCTGCTTTCCTGCAGAGTGCAGACATGCAAGTTAATTACTATGCATAAGAAGTCCAGCAGGTGTATTAGGACCACCGTATACTTACATAGTTATGAAAAATAACCATGTCAACATCATCGGGGACGTCAACTAACAGGCGTCTGATGCAATACTACCGGGATATAACAACTAATTGCTGTCTAGATGCATTATCCAATCCATGCCAGATTCCTACCATGAAGAAAAATGCTTTTTGTTTATGATAAATACAATACACTAAACGAACACTATTAATAATTGTTGGTGATAAGCCTAAAACAAACATACATACCCGGGCCATCACAATGGTCATCTCCATGTTGAGTGATTGCTTCAAAAACAGTTCGTGGTTGCAAGGCTTGTAGAAGAATCCAGCGAGCCAGGTTTCGTTACAGATTCGGCTGCAGGTGAAACATATACATCATCAGAATGGGCATCGAAATGAATTTGTGTATAGCCCGACGAGGCACGCGGGCGGCGAAGATTGTTTCGGACCACCTGGCCTGCTGCTCCTCAAGCTCCTTGGTCCTGTACACCACCTTCACCCCCCTAAAGAAGAAGAAGAGAAACAGAATCAGAGATTGAGAACAAGCAGAGTGAAATTGGTACTACTGGATTCTTGGAAATCTCAAGCGAGGAACGCACGGGGATGGACTCGAGGACGCCGGCGGCGCTGGGCTTGGCGGCCTTGCCCTCGATGAAGAGCAAAAAGTGTGCGACGCCGATGACCTTGTGGTAGAAGAGCCACGGCAGGATCTAGTCCAGGCCTGTGGAGGTGCTCGTTTGCATGCACACCTGGCAAGCAAGCAAAAGATCAGTAGGTCGGACACATCGGCCGGCGACCAGCGAGGAAGAGGGCGGAGGTGAGATTGGAAAGGTAGTACTTTGGGGTGGTGGGTGTCCGGCGCGTCGAAGTGGAAGGACCAGCCGCGGAGTTAGGGGAAGGCGGGGGCGGCGAGTACCTCGACGCAGGAGGCGGCGGAGGAGTGGAGGGACTGCAGCCTCGACGGGGCCGGCACGGCCAGGCGAGGGGAGCTGGCGTCGTCCACGCCTCCGCCACGCCACTAGAGCACGAACGCGAGGAGGGCGAGCGCGAGCGGTTAGGCGGTGAGGAGGAGCAGCAGGTGGCGCCACGTCGCGCCGCCGCCGACGCGGTGGAGTACGGCGATCGGAGATCGGG
>NW_025248438.1:0-2326 GCF_018294505.1 Triticum aestivum | reverse complement strand
CCACCAAATATACCGTGCAGCTACGGCAACCATTTCCTGTAAACCCAACTGTCCAAGTACCGGTGATTTTCTTTCCGGGAGTCGTAAGATTTCCTCCATCACCACAGATCTTGATCGATCACTTTTTAGGGATGTATCCACAACTTCATTCAGGCCCAATGACTCCCAGACTTTGCGAGCTCGTGTGCAAGTGAATAATAAGTGTCGGATATCTTCAGGACTCTCTCAACACAAAGGGCACTCGGGACTGACCTTAATATGTCGATTATGCAATATGCACTTCCCTGGAACCACTCCATGTGGTGCTCGCCAAACAAAAAATTTGACTTTACTCGGTACATGTAGCTTCCACAAGACATCCCAAACCGGATTCTCTCTAGATGTTTGTGGTTGCTCTCGGCCTAATCTTGCTCCAAATTGATGCTCCCATTCAATATAGTATGCAAATCTCACTGAAAAGCAAAACGACTTTGTGGCATGCCATGCTACATAGTCTTCCAACAAGTGTTCAGACAAAGGGATTTTCAGAATTCATTCCGCGTCTATTGGAACAAAGATGCTTCTGATAAGAGCTTCATCCCATGAATGGGTGGCTGGGTCAATAAGATCTTCCACTTTCTCAACAAGAGCTTGGCCCCTTCTGGTTAGAACCTTTCTTGTAGGGCTCTCTGATATCCATGGGTCATTCTAGATATTTATTTGAGATCCTGTCGTGGAATTGTCACGATAGATGTCCTTAGTGTCAGGACTTAGTCGCGAGGCCAACGCATCTATGTGGTAGCTTGAGAGGGGTTGAGCGGGACGAGAGTCGCGAGGCGGATCAATACACAAGACAAGGATTTAGACAGCTTCGGGCCCCGGGAAACATCATCCGGTAATAGCCCTACATGCTGTTTGTGGCTAGGTCTCATTATGATCATGAGGGAGTCACCGTAAACCAGCTCTCCTCTAGTTGTGTCTAGCCCTAGAGATTATTGTTTTCTTCTTCCCCTCTTTTGGGGAGCCCTATCCCTCCTTATATAAGTTGGAGGGGCGGGTTACATGTAGAGTCCATCTCGGACTAAGACTTAAACTATTCTGACTTCTCATCACGGGCTTCTCTCCATGGGCTTCTTTAACGTCTTGAGCTTCTTACAATCTGACTTACAGTCTGGCTTATCGTCTGGCTTACGATCTGGCTTACCGTCTGGCTTACCGTCTGGCTTACGATTTGGCTTACCGTCTGCCGGATTAACATTCCGGCTTACATGACTGTGCCTGTCGGCTTACATGACTGTGTCTGCCGGGTTATATGACCGTGTCTGCCGGGTTACATGACTATGTCTGCCGGCTTACAATGCTTAGCTGTTCCCGTCGGCTTATAATCTGCCGGGTCACCAATGAAACATCAAGTCCCGGCCGGGTCATATCTCCGGCCGGGTCATACCGCAGGGTATATCCCCGACATTAGCCCCAGTTTAATTTGGATTCATCCATGTTAAACCGATCCTGTAAACAAAACACAAGAACACTTTTAACAGGTCATGCTCTGGGTTAAATATTCTTGTAAGCCGGCACCTGGTCATCCTTAACTCCTTGTTATTTCCTCCTTTGAAAATCTGGGTCAATGAGCCAACTTCATAATCAATTTGCTGATGTTGGTTTCTCACAGAGAAAGACTATGAAGAATAATTCATTTGACTCAGCTCCCAAATGCTTAAAAATATTGGTCTTGAAATACTCATGTGACCTTCAACCGGCTTAAAGATGAAAAAACTTGCCGGGTTTATAAATAGATGATGCCAAGTCATAAATGTTGCCGATGCCGGGTCAAAACTAAGAATTTTGAAAATTTCTCTCCATCATATCCATATTACCTTTAGCCCCCAAGTCTTGAGCAAAACAAAGTAATGACTTAAGACTTGCTTCAACAAAAAATATTATCACTCTGAAGAAATCCATGTTGTTTATCTCAATCACTAGTCCAAACTGAGTATTCCACATATGTAGCCCCCAAGTGCCGGGTTGTCATGCTTGCAGTAACCTGGGACTTGAAATTGCTTTATGCTCATAAAAACTTCAACCAGTGTAGCCCCCAAGGGCCGGGTCATTATGCAATAATGAGCAGGGACTTTGTAGATATGATCATGTATACTTGAACATCAATGTGTAGCCCCCAAGGGCCGGCTGATTATGATATGATGAGTCGGGTCTTCAATAAGGCCAGTAAAAATGACTTTGCATTAGCCCCCAAGTGTCATGGTGCATGCTTGCAGCGACACGAGACTTGCACATTTGATGTAATCTCAACTTGAATAATGTAGCCCCCAAGTGCTGGGTCATAAGC
>NW_025248437.1:0-2326 GCF_018294505.1 Triticum aestivum | reverse complement strand
GATTTATATCTGGCAGATAGCAAGGAAACTATGATGGTTGAAGTTGGCAACAATCATGATTGTAGATTCTTATTGAAATAGAGAAACGAATTCAAATTTAGTTCGAATTGCAGCGGTAGTATAGACATTTGGAATGCACTAAAATGTTGGTATGAGTAGGTTACATGCATTATACAGCAAGCGAAAAAATTTAATCGGACATAACATGGATTCATACTCCCTCCTTCCATCTATATAGGGCGTAATGAGATTTTTAAGACCGCCTTTGACTATTTACAAGATTAATAGTACATGACATGCACAATGTGAAAATTATATCATTGAAAGAACCTTTCACAGATGAATTTAATGGTGTGCTTTGTGTAAGTTGCATGTCATATATCATTGCTCTAATATTTGGTCAAAGTTAGCATCGAAAAACGCATTAGGCCCTATATAGATGGAAGGAGGGAGTAGCTTTGAATAGCATTTGTATAGTAAAACGGGGCAAGACTCTCTCTTTGTGTGGTGTGAATAGTTTTATTTTTGGTTGAGGGAAGTGCGAATTGATTTGGTACGTACAAGTACAATATTACTACACGTTAGGATTGTCCCTAAAATTCAACCCGCGTCTTGTTATATCCCGAAAATTCAGATATCGTGCTCCCAAAACTGGCGCCTTCACAACCTGCGCCTTGCTATCCCGAAATTACAATGCGCGCGAAAACTCCCTCCAGCTGCCAAATCCCGACACGCGAAACCCCCCTTCTAACCCTGAGCCGAAAGGGCCACTAGTTCAAATCGGTGGGGGGTACTTTTGTAACACACCCTACATTTTGGACAAGCGCGTTACTAAGTCATGCTTCACCCCCTCCCATTGCCCCCTTTTCGCTATTCGAAATCCCAGGCCGCCATAACCTCTCTGCTCCAGCCATGAAACCCCACCCTCCTCCGTCCGCCATGTCACCACTGCCCAGCCGGAGCCTCTTCCTCGACGACGTCGTACATCGCAACAGCTCGACGTCCCTCGTCCACCTCCCCGGATGAGGATCCATCGTCCATCTCGTCGTCCCACCGGTTCAGCCGCCCCATCCTCCACCTCCAAGGAACTGCTCCGACGATCGCCTCGTCTATCGCGGCTGCTCCATCCCCACAGCGCCGCCTTAACCTGCTCCACCAGAACCGCAGCATCCTCACCGACTCCTAGGACGAAGCCGAGGCCTACTCGGCTCCACCAAAGAGGTTGTACACTCATCGCATCGCACCTTCTCCTTAACTCGACCTCCCGGCGCCGATGGTGCTCCATCCTGCACCCCCATGGAGCGGCTACCTTGAAGCCGGCGCTGCGGGTGACATCTCCACGGCGGCTCTCCCCCAGTGCGAGGCCCCTTCGACGGGGGCGTCCATACCAGCCGGATCTGTTGCTGCTGCTCCGGCTCTCGCTCGATCGCTCGATCATTTTGTGCAGTTCCACTAAAATAGAGCTGATCGTCCCTGTTCCAAAGATATCAAGTGTGATTACGATAATAGAGGACTGCTGATGAAACAATAAACACACAAATAGAAGCCGGTCACCTTTGCAGTCTCTCTTAAGACTAACTAGTTGGAGAAGATTAGGCTCGGAGTTGGATGAGTAGGATAGAGCAAAACCAATCTCCCTTTGTGCAGTCGCACTGAAATGTAGAGACGTTGCCCATGTGACATTTTAGTACAACTGCACAAAACACTCTTAAGAAAAAAGTGATTTGTGCAGTTCACCAAAAGGTCGCAATAGCAACGACGTGAAATGGATAGCCCTTTGCAAAAAAGAGGTAGAAAGGAAACAATTACTGGCCAATAACAGTTGATGACACATGCGACAACAAAAAAGAAGCATATTCCTTGTCCTAAGGGAAGATAACAACACGGTTGTGTTTGTCTAAAACGGTGTGAGGACGAGAATGCAATATGGAAAGTACGCCGGACGAGCTACGTTTTGGGCAAAGAACTATGGAAGATCCACATGCAGCAATCTGGGAAAATGGGAAGTGGAGCAAGGCCGGAGGGGATACCTGGAGGTCGTCGGGATGTAACTAGGTGAGCGGCGACAGGCGGAATCTGCGAGCAGGTGGCGTAGGCCCTGCCGCGCTAGAGCTTGGTTAGAGAGAACGGCGTGTACCGCAGATCGGGACGTGCTGCCTCGGCGTCGTCGAACGGAGAAATGATGCATTTCCTCCCTTTCCCCCGGCGGACGGGATGCGGCCGGATCAATGACCAGCGATGAGAGAGAGAGAGAGGCCACCACACTCCCTTTCCCCCGGCGGATGGGATGCGGCCGGATCAGTGACCAACGGTGAGAGAGAGAGAG
>NW_025248436.1:0-2326 GCF_018294505.1 Triticum aestivum | reverse complement strand
TAATGGAACAAATTAAGAAGGCTCAGCAAGGGCATCCCAGCATCGAAGGAATAAAGAGAAAGATGAGCCTTGGCAAAGCTTCAGAGTTCGTCACAGACAATGAAGGAATATTATGGTACGGGGACAGACTTTGCGTACCTAACATTGAGGAACTCAAGCAACAAATCCTAACCGAGAGCCACACCGCTCCATACTCGATCCACCCTGGAGGAACCAAAATGTACAAAGACATTCAAGAAAGATTTTGGTGGCACGGTATGAAAAGGGATATAGCAGCATTCATTGCTTGTTGCGATTCCTGTCAGCGCATTAAAGCCGAGCATCAAAAGCCAGCAGGGCTACTCCAGCCAAACAGGATACCTGAGTGGAAATGGGATGAAATTGGAATGGACTTCATCGTCGGACTACCTCGATCGCAACGCGGAAATGACGCCATATGGGTCATCACAGATAGGCTAACTAAGGTAGCACATTTCATTCCCGTGAAAATGACCTACTCCACACAAAGGCTGGCCAAGCTTTATCTCTCACGTATAGTTTGTTTGCATGGAGTCCCAAAGACTATAATATCCGACCGAGGCACTCAATTTGTCTCTAAATGTTGGGATCACCTGCAACAAGCTCTGGGCACGCAACTAGCTTTCAGTACAGCGTACCACCCTCAAACTGATGGACAAACGGAACGTGTGAACCAAATCCTAGAGGACATGCTGAGAGCCTGTGTGCTCACCTATGGGTCCAGTTGGGAAGAAAGTTTGCCGTATGCCGAGTTTGCTTACAACAACAGTTACCAAGCCAGCTTACAAATGGCACCCTTTGAAGCATTGTACGGACGGAGGTGTCGTACCCCACTGAATTGGTCAGAAACAGGTGACAGTCGTATCTTCGGCCCAGACATGCTCAAGGAGGCCGAGGAGAAAGTTAAACAGATCAGGGACAGACTCAAGACAGCGCAAAGCCGACAAAAGAGCTACTACGATCAAAAACATCGTGAGGTCAGCTTTGAACCCGGTGATTTCGTATACCTACGAGTGTCTCCTATGAGGGGCCTGCAACGGTTCAAAATTAAGGGGAAGCTAGCCCCGAGATTCATTGGACCATTCTGTATGGTTGCACGAAGAGGCACAGTGGCCTACAAACTAGACCTACCCAAGGAGCTGTCAGACGTCCATGACGTGTTCCACGTCTCACAATTGAGAAAATGTGTAAGTAACCCGGAGAAGCATGTATCTCATGAAGTCGTTGATGTGCAACCAGACCTCACCTACAGAGAGCGTCCAGTAAAGATTTTGGAAGAGTCTGAAAGAAGGACCCGTCAGAAAACAACAAAAAATTTCAAAGTTCAGTGGAGCAACCACACTGAGGATGAAGCTACATGGGAAAGGGAAGATTTTCTCCAGGCCGAGTATCCATATCTATTTGAGGATCAACTGAAATCTCGAGGACGAGATTTTTCCTAAGGGGGTAGGTGTTGTGACACCCAAAATTTTATTTGGCTTTTTTCAAACTTTTACTTGATTTGAGGGAGGTGATAAATTTTTTTTTCTAAAGAACTCTCCCTCTCAAAATATTTTCTTTTATGACTAGTGTTTTGTTTTGGATTCACCCAAGACTTGATTTTGGTCTTGGAGATTTTCCCTTCTTATTTGGACTCAAAACCAAATGCTTTTCACTTGGAAAAAATTTCTTTTGAAATTCCTTTAAATAGCCCTATGGCATTTGGGGTGATCTTCTCCCCTTTTCAAAAATCCCTCTTGCCATGACATAAGTGGAAACCACCTCTCAAAAGCCTTTCCTCATCTTTGGATCATGATATACTTCAAATCCAGCAAGTTGAACCTCTCCATATAATTATTTCCATTTATTTCTTATCAAAAATTATTTCTGCCTTCTATTCTAGCTCTTGGAGATTTACAAAGGAACTACCCTTTCTGCTTTGAGTTTTGTCCCCAAACCAATTTCCCTAGCTAGTCCTTTGAACCCTCAACCAAGATCCATGAAGATCCACTGGTCTTCAATTCAAATATTTCAAATTATTCTTGCTGCAAGTTTGGACCAGATTTGCCAAATTTGATGAAATTCATTTGAATTCTTCTCCTAAAAATCTGAGAAAAATCAGGCAGCCTCTGGGTGCATCGAGAGGTCACCTCACCAAGTCCCAGCTCCAGGAAAAAATTTCTTCTTTCCAAATCATTTCATCGAACACCTGCTGGACACTGTTGCTCACATGTTCAGAAAATTCAGACAAAACAGTTTCAGTGCACTGTCGTTTTCTTCAGAACCTGTAATCGATCTCGCCAGTGCCGCGGTGTCGCTGGTGCGCCCT
>NW_025248435.1:0-2326 GCF_018294505.1 Triticum aestivum | reverse complement strand
GCGATTCTGGCCCAATCTGCGGGCGGAATCGCACCGCGGGGGCATGCCCCACCCTCCAGCACCGATTCGCTACACCCTCCCCCCTCCCCGGATCCGGCAAGAAGATCGGCCCCTCGTCGCTATCACCGCCGGGGATCGGCCGCCCTCGAGCCCACCCCTCATCGCCGCCCGGGATCACCCGCCACACAAGCCGCCGGTCAGTGTTTGTTTTGTGCTTTGTGTCGAGTGTTATGCCTAGTTGATTGACGAGGCGTGCGATTCTTGACCATGTAGATGGAATTGAGCCCATGCGAGAACTTCTTGCTCTCCGATTCGGACGACTCGGATGTTTAGACGATGATTGCGACCTTTCGGCAGCATACATTAGTGATGTCACTTGCCGTGAAGGAGTACGAGGACGAGAACCGAAAGAGGCGGCGAGGATCGACCGTCGGGCATCTTTACATTCCTCGGAATTGCCATCTCGGGAACGAGATGTTGATGCAAGACTACTTCGCGGAGAATCCAATATATCCACCGCACCTCTTCCGGAGAAGGTACCGAATGTGTCGATCCCTCTTTGTGAAAATTGTTCAAGCTTGCGAGGCAAATTGTGGATATTTTACTCAAAGAAGAAATGCCGCGGGCTTAAAGGGATTTAGTGCATATCAAAAAATCTCCCCAGCTATGCGGGTGATTGCATTATTTAGTTTGCTTCGGTGATTTGAATATTTTTCTGTAATGTGGATGATTGTTGTATTATGTTGGTATTGAATAATTATTTAGTTTTCTTCCAGGATTTGAATAATTATTTTGTAGTGTGGATGTTTGTTTTATTTTTGTGGTGTGGTATTGATATTTGCGGACCGGCAGGATGCGGGATGCAGCGGCGCAAGAGCAGACCCTGCAAAGCCGATCCGTAAAAAAGTATATTCCACGAATATCCTTTTATACAGGGGTCTACCTCTGCCGCCGTCCGCGCCGGCCCACAAAGCCGTTTTTCCGCGAACTGCAAACGCGTTTTGTGGGCCGGCGGGATGCAGGTTCCGCTAGAGATGCTCTAAGTCTTTGTCCTTCATGCCTCCCGAAGAGGTGAGAGCCCCTCCGAGATTGGATCTCTCTTGTCTCTATTTATCTATTTTTGGGTACTGTATCTGAGGCCGAGCACCGTTTCTTAAAATTCCAGAGATTCCTAATTCTGATTGGGCTTAAACTTTTAGGGATTTTCCCCCATAAAATTAGCTTTCTTCTGGCGAAAGAAGGACTCCAACCAACATCCACAACCCCCACGCAGATGTGCCCTAGGCCACGCCTATAGGCCGCGTGGTTCCCTCGGACACCGCCTTAGGATGATTCCTCCGCCCAAAAATCTGATATATTCCATCAAAATTTCACACAAAAAATCAACTCATTCCAGCTCTGTGAGTTTTTGACTTAAATACCAAAAAACAATAGAAAATAGGAACGGGATTAATAGGTTAGTTCAAATAAATATTGTGCCAAAAACATAAATAAATGATATAAATAGATATAAATAAGGCATGAATACTTCATAAATTACAGATACATTTGAGACATATCACTTTTGCAGAATCCTCCTTACATTTTACAACAAAATATTGATTCTATATGAGGGCGTCAAGCCAAGTTTCATGTTTTTCAGACTTCATTTATATTTTCAGGAATTAAAATAGCAACAATTTCCATGTTCGGACATGTGTCTTGGCACCCTGATGTGGAATTCCATTGCTTTCTTGGATAATTCCTAAATTATACTAAAGATTACAAATAAGATTTTCAAACCAGTGTTTCAAAACAAAATCATGCAATTGCAACTGCAATTTCAAACCAAAATCATGCAACTGCCATTCAAATTTGACTTGTATGCACTAAATATCTAGAAATGAAGGTAATGATTTAAATGTAGAAACAGGCCCTGAAAATTGCTAAGTTTGACATTTATAATGTAATGGTCTATCTTGGGTGTAGAAAAATTAGAAGCTCAACTGATGAGGAAACCGCAACTTTGCCTTAAAATCTGACTCATTCCCCTTCGGAACCTAGATTCTACCTCGGAGATGGTCCGGTTTCTAAGCAATGTACATAACGACTTTTGCAAAACCTTCTCAAGTTTTTACTGCAACATATTTATACCATATGAGGGTGCAATGCTAAGTTTCATGTTTTTTAGAATTTTTGAACATTTAATTAAATTACGTAAAACCAATCAACTTCATTTTCGTGTTCAAGTCTAGGCACCCATATATTTTGTTTTTTTTCTTTTCTAGGATAAGGCCTAAACATAGAGTAAAGAATACAAATAGGATTCCTCGCAGAAAAAGTACAC
>NW_025248434.1:0-2326 GCF_018294505.1 Triticum aestivum | reverse complement strand
AATAATAAAGTTATTATTTATTTCCTTATATCATGATAAATGTTTATTATTCATGCTAGAATTGTATTAACCGGAAACATAATACATGTGTGAATACATAGACAAACATAGTGTCACTAGTATGCCTCTACTTGACTAGCTCGTTTATCAAAGATGGTTATGTTTCCTAACCATAGACAAAAGAGTTGTCATTTGATTAACGGGATCACATCATTAGGAGAATGATGTGATTGACTTGACCCATTCCGTTAGCTTAGCACTTGATCGTTTAGTATGTTGCTATTGCTTTCTTCATGACTTATACATGTTCCTGTAACTATGAGATTATGCAACTCCCGTTTACCGGAGGAACACTTTGGGTGCTACCAAACGTCACAATGTAACTGGGTGATTATAAAGGAGTACTACAGGTGTCTCCAAAGGTACATGTTGGGTTGGCGTATTTCGAGATTAGGTTTTGTCACTCCGATTGTCGGAGAGGTATCTCTGGGCCCTCTCGGTAATGCTCATCACTATAAGCCTTGCAAGCAATGTAGCTAATGAGTTAGTTACGGAATGATGCATTACATAACGAGTAAAGAGACTTGCCAGTAACCAGATTGAACTAGGTATTGGATACCGACGATCGAATCTCGGGCAAGTAACATACCGATGACAAAGGGAACAACGTATGTTGTTATGCGGTTTGACCGATAAAGATCTTCGTAGAATATGTAGGAGCCAATATGGGCATCCAGGTTTCGCTATTGGTTATTGCCGAGAATAGTTCTCGGTCATGTCTACATTGTTCTCGAACCCGTAGGGTCCGCACGCTTAAGGTTTCGATGACAGTTATATTATGAGTTTATGAGTTTTGATGTACCGAAGGAGTTCGGAGTCCCGGATGAGATCGGGGACATGACGAGGAGTCTCAAAATGGTCGAGACATAAAGATCGATATATTGGACGACTATATTCGAAGTTCGGAAAGGTTCCGAGTGATTCGGGTATTTTTCGGAGTACCGGAGAGTTACGGGAATTCGCCGGGGAGTATATGAGCCTTAATGGGCCATACGGGAATAGAGGAGAGAGGCCAAAAGGAAGGAGGCCTGCGCCCCCCCTCTGGTCCGAATTGGACAAGGGGGGCAGCCCCCTTTTCCTTCTCAATCTCCTCCTCTTTTCTTCTCCAACAAGGAAAGGAGGAGTCCTACTCCCGGTGGGAGTAGGACTCCCCCCTTGGCGCGCCTCCTCCATAGGCCGGCCGCCTTCCCCCTTGCTCCTATATATATGGGGGCAGGGGGCACCCCAAAGACACAAGAACAATTGATCCTTGAGATCTATTAGCCGTGTGCGGTGCCCCCCTCCACCATAGTCCTCCTCGATAATATTGTGGCGGTGCTTAGGCGAAGCCCTGCGACGGTAGAACATCAAGATCGTCACCACGCCATCGTGCTAACGGAACTCTCCCTCGACACTCGGCTGGATCGGAGTTCAAGGGACGTCATCGAGCTGAACGTGTGCTAGAACTCGGAGGTTCCGTGGTTTCGGTGCTTGATCGGTCGGGCCGTGAAGACGTACGACTACATCAACCGCGTTGTGCTAACGCTTCCGCTTACGGTCTACGAGGGTACGTGGACAACACTCTCCCCTCTCGTTGCTATGCATCACCATGATCTTGCGTGTGCGTAGGAAATTTTTTGAAATTACTATGTTCCCCAACAGTGGCATCCGAGCCTAGGTTTTATGCGTTGATGTTATTTGCACGAGGAGAACACAAGTGAGTTGTGGGCGGTACAAGTCATACTGCTTACCAGCATGTCATAATTTGGTTCAGCGGTATTGTTGGATGAAGCGGCCCGGACCGACATTACGCGTACACTTACGCGAGACTGGTTTTACCGCCGTGCTTCGCACACAGGTGACTAGCGGGTGTCTGTTTCTCCAACTTTAGTTGAACCGAGTGTGGCTACGCCCGGTCCTTGAGAAGGTTAAAATAGCACTAACTTGACGAACTATCGTTGTGGTTTTGATGCGTAGGTAAGAACGGTTCTTGCTCAGCCCATAGCAGCCACGTAAAATTTGCAACAACAAAGTAGAGGGCGTCTAACTTGTTTTTGCAGGGCATGTTGTGATGTGATATGGTCGAGGCGTGATGAGATATAAGTTGTTATATGAGATGATCATGTTTTGTTGAAGTTATCGGCAACTGGCAGAAGCCCTATGGTTGTCTCTTTGTTGCATAAGATGTAAGTGCCAAATAATTGCTTTACTTTATCGCTATACGATAGCAATAGTTGCAAGAGCAATAGTTGGCGAGACGACCATGTGACGACACATTGATATAGAT
>NW_025248433.1:0-2326 GCF_018294505.1 Triticum aestivum | reverse complement strand
ATGTGCAATATCTCTGGTTACTGTTTCCAGCATTTCCCAAAAATGGTGAACATTTTTGAAGGCCATTTGGATTCATTGAAAAATATTTTCTTAGTTGAACCTATTTGAATTGCTTTAGTGCTAGGGCTTGGTCATCCCCACTTCAAATTTCCTTTGAAATCAAACATGATGCATGGATGCAGATGCCACTATCTACAGACAACTCTGGGGCTGTGACATCCGACGTGGTCAATAACCTCTCGGAGTTGGTTTAGCGATTGCTAAGGCGCGCCGTCCTCACACGTTCGTAGTCGGATCGTCAAAGTCGACTTCCACCAAAGCGATATCCATCATCTCATCGAAAGATGGGACACCTTAGCCTCTATCATTTTCCTACCAATCTATCCCCCTAGGAGCATGCGTGTAGTACTTTATTTTCAAAGGCTTGTAGGTTTTTGCAATAAATATGTGTGTTCTTTATGACTAATGTTGAGTCCATGGATTATATGCACTTTTACCTATCCATCATTGCTAGCCTCTTCGGTACTGTGCATTGCCCTTTCTCACCTCGAAAGTTGGTGCAAACTTCGCCGGTGCATCCAAATCCCGTGATACAATACGCTCTATCACACATAAGCCTCCTTATATCTTCCTCAAAACAGCCACCATACCTGCCTATCATGGCATTTCCATAGCCATTCTGAGATATATTACCATGCAACTTCCATCATCATCATATACATGACCTGAGCATTCATTGTTATATTGCTTTGCATGATCGTAAGATAGCTAGCATGATGTTTTCATGGCTTGTCCGTTTTTTGATGTCATTGCTACGCTAGATCATTGCACATCCCGGTACACCACCGGAGGCATTCATATAGAGTCATATCTTTGTTCTAGATATTGAGTTGTAAGTAAATAAAAGTGTGATGATCATCATTATTAGAGCATTGCCCCAGTGAGGAAAGGATGATGGAGACTATGATTCTCCCACAAGTCGGGATGAGTTTCTGGACTTTATGAAAAATAAAAGAGGCCAAAGAAGCCCACCAAAAAAAGAAAATAAAAAAAGAGAGAAGGGGCAATGCTACTATCCTTTTACCACACTTGTGTTTCAAAGTAGCACCATGTTCTTCATAGAGAGAGTCTTCTATGCTTATACTTTCATATACTAGTGGGAATTTTCATCATAGAACTTGGCGTGTGTATTCCGATGATGGGATTCCTCAAATACCCGAGGTCTTCATGAGCAAGCAAGTTGGATGCACACCCACTTAGTTTTCAGTTTGAGCTTTCATACACTTATAACTCTAGTGTATCCGTTGCATGGCAATCCCTACTCCTCGCATTGACATCAATTGATGGGCATCTCCATAGCCTGTTGATTTGCCGCGTCGATGTGAGACTTTCTCCCATTTTGTCTTCTCCACATAACCTCCACCATCATATTCTATTCCACCCATAGTGCTATATCCAAGGCTCACGCTCATGTATTGCGTGAAAGTTGAAAAAGTTTGAGATTACTGAAGTATGAAACAATTGCTTGGCTTGTCATCGGGGTTGTGCATGATTAAATACTTTGTGTGATGAAGATAGAGGAACAGCCAGACCATATGATTTTGTAGGGATAACTTTCTTTGGGCATGTTGTTTTGAAAAGACATGATTGCTTTATTAGTACGCTCGAAGTATTATTGTTTTTATGTCAAATGATAGACTATTGCTTTGAATCACTCGTGTCTTAATATTCATGCCATGATTAGACATATGATCAAGATTATGCTAGGTAGCATTCCACATCAAAAATCATCTTTTTTATCATTTACCTACTCGAGGACAAGCAGGAATTAAGCTTGTGCATGCTGATACATCTCCGTCGTATTTATAATTTTTGATTGCTCCATGCCAATATTCTTTAACTTTCATATAATTTTGGCAACTTTTTATATTATTTTTGGGAGTAACATATTGATCCAGTGCCTAGTGCCAGTTCCTGTTTGTTGCATGTTTTATGTTTTGCAGAAACCCAATATCAAACAGAGTCCAAATGGGATAAAAACGGACGAAGAATTATTTTGGAATATTTGTGATTTTTGGGAAGTAAAATCAACATCAGACGGTGCCCGAGGTGGCCACAAGATAGGGGCCCACGCCCACTCCAGGTGGGCGCGCCCCCACCCTCTTGGGCCTCTCGTAAGGCGGTTCATGCCCTTCTTTGGCCGCAAGAAAGCTAATTTTTGGAAAAAGATCTGGGCGAAGGTTTCTATCCAATCGGAGTTACGGATCTCCGTATATAAAAGAAATGGTGCGAGGGCAGAATCCCAAAACGCAGAAACAAAGAGAGA
>NW_025248432.1:0-2326 GCF_018294505.1 Triticum aestivum | reverse complement strand
GCCAACTAATGGAAATGACTTTTATGGCATATTTTTTGTACGCACAATAAAAGTTTTTCTTTTTGCGGAATTACAATAAAAGTATTACCTTCGAGAACAAACTTAACTTTATTATGTGCGGACAAAGTGATCCTCTGCTACTTTGTGAAGATGCTGCGTGCATTCTATTTTCACATGGGAGAACTTGCTCTTGTTGCATGGTGTTCTGTTTCTAGAAAGAAAAAAAACTGTCTCTCTCCAATTGAACTGCCAAAACGTCTTGTATTTAGAAACAGAGAATGCACGTAACACCGAAAGGCAACAACACAGTACGTCCTTCATGTAATAGTTGCACAAACTGACGCTCGACATGAAAGTTATAATTAATTCTTGATAGCCCTAGCTAAATCCAGTGTACTGCTACCTGCACATCAATATCACCAAGCAATGCCTTTGATCCGGAGAGAGTGCAAGGAACGAGTTATAATCATTTGCTTGCAGCGCAAAGTGGCGAGAGAGGCCATTGATGCTGACAATAAACAGACTTAAGTATACCAAGGACGTAGATAAAAGGCCCAACCACAATCAGCGATAACAAGATTACGTGACTCAAGCGTTTCCCTAAACTATACCCCTTTTATTGAACATATAAACCCTTCTAAACTCGTAGTCACAACCGTTGCCTCCACGTCGCCTTTAAATCGCTATGCCATCGCCTGTTAATTCGGTGCCCCACCGGGGGCATTTTGATAATTTCACGTCTAGATGTATAAAACTCAGTCGCTCAGTTGACGAACCCTAGCCGTCGCCCGCTCCCGCACTCTCCTCCCCCTCCTGCCTCTTCCCTTCCCCGCCTACTCCTCCTGTCGCCGCTGCCGCCTCCGCTCCTGCTGTTGCCACATCGCCGCCCCAAACCCCTGCCGCATCGGAGAGAAATCCATGGCGGTGGACAAGCCAGGCGGCGGCGGGGCCTCCTCCTCCTCGCCCGCGTCCACCACGGACCGACCGCGTCAGTAAGAGGAGAGGAGCAGCAGCCGCAGCGCGTCCTCAGTCCGGCCTCGATAAGAGAAGGGGAGCAGCAGCCACGCTAGCTGGCTCGCACCTCGTCGCCACCTTTCCTCACCTTCTCCCAGGTTCCTGATCTGGAGCGGGAGGGAGGCCAGGCTACCCTTGACACGCATGTACTCCCCCTTTCCCCTTTGTGCCCTCTCTCTCTCTCTTCCCCGACCTCTCTTTCTTGTTACACACAGATTCGTTGGAGCAGCACACCTGGTTTTAGATCTTTCTTTAACTTCTCCTATTTGCTATTGTTGTGTCAGAACTGATGGATATCAAGGATTGCTACCTTCAAGTTATGTTTCCCCGTTATAAGGACTCCATTCAATTGATTATTTTTTATGGCTGCAGATGTGGAATGTTCTCACTATCAACTCTGGAATAACTAGCAAGTAGTGGTGTCAATGGCATCCGTGGGAGACATTTTGGTGGCACATGGACATCACGTTCTGGAATAAAGTAAGTCTCACAATCAACTTGGGAAGATGAGGTAGGCTGCCTTCAATTTTCTATCTGGGTAGCAGCAACAAATTCATGAAAAATCTACCGCTTGTTGCCTTTATTATTGTGATCTATGCAAAAAGTAAATTTTGCTTGAAGATTGCAGCACACACGGATTGCTTGGCAGACTAAAATAAGTAGGAGCTTCTGATTGGACCCTTCAAGCAATAGTGTTGTTAATATATTAGTTATTATATTATGTTACTAGAGCATTAGAATAACTTCCTGATATTTTTGTTTATATGATTTATGACATTTACTGCAATAATATTGATGGCCAGGCACTATACTGTGGATAAACAAAAAAAAATCAGTTTTTCTTTTCGTAGTTGCAGCAATTTTCCTGTACCAATAGTGTGACACTACACTACTCTTCATTTTTACAGGCCATGGAACAATAAATAACTTGGCAACGGATACCCTGTGGTCTACAATTATACTGTAATTATGTGTGCACTTTGGATCTATTGGATGTCTAAATGTATTGTTAATCGACAACTACTGATGCAAAGATATGTTCTATTTGTAATATGAAATGATTCTTATTTGTACCTCCAGCAGTCCTTCTCACATTTTCTATTTGTAATATGAAATGATTCTTATTTGTACCTCCAGCACTCTTCTATCGCTCCTTTTAGAACTAATGACATAAAAAATGTGGTCTGGAGTCTGGTCGTGTTTGAACAAAGTTGGTCAGAATGATATAGTTGTTTTCTTCAAGTTCATTATATTAATTTTTTCAGTATATAGATTATTTATTTGTTCACACAATACATGGCAGGAGATGTGT
>NW_025248431.1:0-2326 GCF_018294505.1 Triticum aestivum | reverse complement strand
TGTCACATCCCTAGCTTCTGGTAATGCTCTAGGCTAGCTTCATGTGTGCATCATGTTTAAATTCTGAAATTTGAACTGAGGAATTTTGGAAGCCTCAAAAACTTAAATAAAAGAGGGGCAAAAACCCTAGAAATCTCATTCATTGCTCCAAAATGCTCTTCTTAAATGTTTGATAATTTTTGGTAAGGGTTCTGGTCCCAACCAAAATATTGAACATTTTTAAGGATTTATTTTTGAGACTTTGGATTTAATTCATTAGCTATTTGAATTTGAATTATATTCATATAATTAGAATATAATTTCAAATACCCCTGAAATATTTTATAAGCTTTTGGAAAAGTCCATCTAGCAATATAAAATATTCAGAGGAGTTTTTGGCATTGTTTGAATTATTTTAAAAATTCAAAACAGTGGCAAAATAAATTAAATAAAACAAAACAGAAGAAAAAAATAAAACAGAGAAAGGGAGAGAAGGCCACCTGGGCCACCTACCTGGCGCCACTTACCTGGCCCAGCTCCCCCAGCCGGCCCAGCCCACCTCCTCCCCCTTGTCCTCTTCCTCCTCTGCCAGGAGGACGAACAGAGGCGAGGCGTGGCGCGCGCCGACGCTGCCTCGGCCACCTCCTGCTTCCCCTGGCCACCTCCTGCTTCCCCTGGCCGCGTGGATGAATGCCCCGGTGTCGTCCCGATCCGCCCGACCTCTCTCACTCTTCCCCTGCTCCCTCTCTCGCCGTTTCCCACCTCACCGAACACGCTCGCCGCCGCCGACGAGCTCCCTCGTGGCCACCGGCCACCCCTAGCCTCGCCGATGCGCTCAAAGGCTCCGCCTCGACCCCCTCCTTCCTCCCCACCGACCCACGGCCCTCCGGAAGCCCTGCAACGCCGCCACCATCGCCGTTCCGTCGCCGGCCACCGAAGCTCACCGCCGTCGATTCGTGACGTCTGGCGCGTCCCCGAGCCCACTGAGCCACCCTGCTGCCCCCCTGTGAGCTTACCGTCGTTTCCCCTCACCTCTCTCTCTCGCGCGCGCCCTGTAGCCGCCGCCCCACGAGCACCCGAAGCCGCCGTCCGCCATGGCCGGCGAGCTCCGTGCCCCGAGCACCTCTGCCTCGCATAGCAGCTCCGACATGCTCCTGCCGCCCTTTAGGTGTTGCCTAGCACCTCCGTTCACCCACCTATGAGCTGCAGCACCACACCCGCACTTAGCCGAGCTCCGGCCGCCGCGGAAGTGGACGCCGCCGTCGATCTGAGTCGTCTCCGGCAACCCCACTAGCACCAGAGGACGCGGACGAGGCTCGGGGTTCCAACGGTGCCATCCGCGCCTCGATCCGTGGCCTGTGCTGCGATTCCGCGCATCGCCGCCGTCTCGGGCCTCGCCGGCGTCATGTCGCCGGTGGATTAGCCCCGGTTGACCAGGGATTTGACCCCCCTGGGTCACTGACGTATGGGCCCGTCCCCTGCTAACTCTTGGTTAAGATAATAACTAATTTTAACTAAGACACTGACTCACTGACATGCGGGCCCCGCCCGGCTAACCAAGTTAGTTAGGATTAATCTTAATTAGGTTAGTTAGTCTAGACACTGACACGCAGGGCCCACAGGTCAGTTTGACCTGGACGGCGCCCGTTGACCTGCTGAGGTCAGCATGAGGTCATGCTGGCGCAATAATTCTTTTCTGGATTTAAAAATAATCAGGAAATTTCAGAAAATGCCCTAAACTTCAATAAATCATAGAAAATTAACCGTAACTCCAAATTAAATAAATTATATATGAAAAATTATCAGAAAAATTCAAGGAATCCATATGTACCATTTTCATGCATGTTGGAACAACTTATAGATGCTGTTTAGCACAAATCAATTAAATGGCATTTAAATATCCACATATGGAGTTTGAATTTGAATCTTGTATTCAAACCAACTTCATTTAATCTGTTGCTAGTTGCATTAGCCCAAAACACATTCATATTGCCATGTCATAGCATGCATCATATTGTGCATTGCATTGATTGTGTTCTTTTTGTTTGCCGGTATTTGTCCCCTCTCGATAGACGTGATACCGATGATGTGATCGTTGACACTGATGAAGACTCAATGTTATCTTCAGAAGTGCCAGGCAAGCAAAACCCCCTTGTTCATTCCGATAAAATCCCACTCTCTCGCTCCTGCTCTCTTTTACTGCATTAGGACAACAACGACATATTTGTTACTTGCTGCGGTAGCTGAACCCCTTCATCCTTTGCATGACCTGTCATTGCCACAGTAAATAGATGAAACCCACTAGCATGAGTAGGAGTTGTTTGAGCCCTGTTGTGCCTACTCATTC
>NW_025248430.1:0-2327 GCF_018294505.1 Triticum aestivum | reverse complement strand
GGGGGGGGGGTAAAATAAGATGACCCTCGGGCTCCGGAAACCCAAGGGAAAAGAGGCTAGGTGGCAAAAGGTAAAACCAATGTTGGGCATTGCTGGAAAAGCTTTAATCAAGGCGAACTATCAAGGGGTTCCCATTATAACCCAACCGCGTAAGGGACGCAACAATCCGGGAACATAACACCGATATGACGGAAACTAGGGCGGCAAGAGTGGAACAAAACACTAGGCGAGAGGCCGAGCCTTCCACCCTTTACCAAGTATATAGATGCATTAAGATAACATAGCAATATAATGATATCCCAACAAGTAAATAAATGTTCCCACGAGGAACGGCTCCAATCTTCACCTGCAGCTAACAACGCTATAAGAAGGGCTGAGCAAAGCGGTAACATAGCCAATCAATGGTTTGCTAGGACAAAGATGGGTTAGAGGTTCAACATGGCAATTGGGAGGCTGACAAGCAAAAGGTAGGCATCGTAGCAGTGGCAAAGCAAAAGAGCGAGCAAACTAGCATAGCAAAGATAGTAGTGATTTCGAGGGTATGATCATCTTGCCTGCACAGTTGTCAGAGTTGACTGGATCCTCACAAGCAAACTCAACGGTCTCCTCGGTAGCGAACTCGTCTCCCGGCTCTACCCAACAAGACAAACAAGCAACAAGGATACAATCAACCACGGGCAAGACCAAGCAATATGATGAAATGACGATATGCTATGCGGGATGCGACGCGGGATGCAAAATGCAAGATGTGACAGGAAATGCATGAACCTGGCATCAACTTGGGAAACCAAGTGTGCCACTAGATAGAGGGGATGAAATCGCTTGAAAACGATATAAAGATCATAGGAATCGGAGCTACGGTTTGGAAATGGCGAGCGTTTTAAGATATGACACCGGTCTGCGATTTACAGCAAGTAGGCATCTAAATGCAACGAAATGAACATGCTACAGCCACCAAACATGAAAACAAAATACAAGGCAGTGATGTACACAAGATGGTTTACAAAACACTAGCACTGAGCCATAGGCAAATTCATCCATTAAGAGGTTCAAACAAGCATGGCTAAAACGCAAATGCACAACAGATTTCAGACTTAGTGAAATTAACACTAGTCTGAAATTTCAGATCACGATGCTCTCTTCGGAGCAGCAAAACAACATGATAGAAAACCTGAACATGACAAGTAAGAACATGGCATGGAGCTACTCAACAAGCTTAATAAAACACCCAAAGTGACCTGGGGCCAAAAGGGTTCACAAAATACTCTACCGAGCTCACGAACATTGCTCGAACACAATCAGTTTTCAGACTTAGTGAAAACTGAGACATGCTGAAATTTTAACTCACGAAGGCATGTAAACGAGCTCGATGCACTCACTACGGTGCAAGTCATGGCAAGGAAAGCATATAACCAGCAAGAAGGCACAAAGTGCTAGCTACACATGGCAAGAAGAAAGGCATAGCATGCATGGAACTCTAACGGTAGCATCGGCGAAATCGCAAACAAGTTGACGATCTGCCCAGATTAACAACGAAGCTAAAGTTGAGCTCGATTGAGTCAACCTAGAGCACTCCACAAATGCCAACAAAGACATGGATGGATAGAGCATGACATAAATATCAAAACTCCCTTACTGATCATCCTCAAAAGAGGCACGGATCACTAGGAAACAAGCTGGGCATATAGCATCATGAACTAAAATATCCCAGACTTGGTGAAAATCACAAAGTCCCTGAAATCTGCAATCTCAGGTACCTCTCTTCGCAAGCTTGCACAAGACAACACACACATCCTAAAAATGCATGGGTGGCACCTCTGGAAAGAAGACAAGATGCTCCACAATTCATCCCAAAGGGGCACAGGCATATCATGCACGAATTAAATATAGCAAAAATGACAAAAGTGCATGATGAACTAACGGATCTGCAATTTAACTCACGAAGCCTCCTTCTAACAGCATTTTGGGTATCAAGGTGACCACAAATGCAAATGATGCAATGGAATGAAATGATGTACATGTCGAGACGAAGATTTTGATATATCATATGCCCAAAACGGATCTACGGTTGCGGAGATACAAGCAGTCAAAGATAGCACGAAAATTAGGGTTTCGGGGGAGAGAAGTCAACCGAAAACTCAGATCCAGATCGGGATCTCGCGGGTACTGTTCACCGGCGCGTTTCCCGAGGATGACCAGCGCCGGAGCTCGTCGGTGCCGGCCGGAGTGGGGGAAGAGGAGGCCGGGGTGAGGGAGAGGAGGTCGGGCGGCGCCGGAGGAGGAGGCGGCGACCGCGGGCGGCGGCGTCCGGGGCGGCGCCGGCCGGT
>NW_025248429.1:0-2327 GCF_018294505.1 Triticum aestivum | reverse complement strand
GAGAGAGAGAGCGAGGGAGAGGAGAGGAGAGCCGGGGGAGAGTGAGAGAGAGCAGGGGGGAGGGCGTGGCGTCGTCCAGGGCGTCGAGCGAGGAGGGGAGGCCAGGCAAGCAGGCGAGCAGGTGGCGTGGCGCGGTGGCCGTGCGCGCGCGCCGGCCACACTCCCCTCCCTCTGTCGGGGCGAAGACGACAGAGGAGGGAGGTGGGCTGGGCCGGCTGCCGGCTGGGCCAGCCAGCTGGCTGGGCCGCACAGTGGAGGAGCCCAGGTAAGCTCCTCTTGTTATATATTTTTCTGTTTTTTTAATTTCTGACATTTGTTTTGATTTAAAAAATATATTAAATCATTTATTTAACTTATGCCAATTTTTGCAGGAGCTATATATATTATTCCAGAGCTCTTTTATAATTGGCATAATATTTGGGCATATATTAATATATATAATTAATATATTTCCAATGCAAATATTTATGCATTAATTCCAAATGCCCAAAATAAATGTCCATGATCCACTAAAAATATTGGTTTGATTTTTATCTCTGTCCAATATTTTCAGAGAGCAACATGAGCATTTTCTTGGACCCTTTTGGAGAAATTTTTATTTGGGTCATTTTCATAATGATTCTGAGGGTTTCACAGATCCCCATTTCAAGTTTCTGATGAAGAGTAAACATGATGCAACACTCTAATGCATGACTAGCTAGGGTGTGACAACTCACCCCCACTCAAAAGAATCTCGTCCCGAGATTTGGGTTCCTCCGGGAAGAAGGCGGGATACTCGAGTCGAAGACGATCCTCCCTTTCCCAAGTTGCTTCATCCTCGGAATGGTGCGACCATTGAACCTTGAGAAACTTGATATTATGACGTCGCGTGGTACGTTCGGCTTGATCGAGGATACGAATGGGGTACTCTCGATATGTAAGATCATCTTGGAGATCAAGCGTTTCGTGGTCCACTTCACGGATAGGATCCGAGAAGCAACGCCTGAGTTGAGAAACGTGGAAGACATCGTGAACTCTGGAGAGGTGCGGAGATAGTTCCAACTGGTAGGCAACTTCTCCTCGTTTGGCAAGAATGCGAAAAGGTCCAATGTAACGAGGAGCCAATTTGCCTTTGATACCGAAACGATGGGTTCCCTTCAGAGGGGTGACCCGAAGATAAGCCTTCTCGTCAACCTCGAAAGTCATAGCCTTATGTTTTCGGTCATATTGACTCTTTTGACGGGATTGGGCTGTTTTCAACTTTTCACGAACGATACGAACTTGCTCTTCTGCTTCCTGAATCATATCCGGGCCAAAGAATTGTCTTTCCCCGGTCTCTGACCAGTTAAGGGGTGTTCGACATCGTCGTCCATAGAGAACTTCAAAAGGGGCTTTACCCAAGCTAGATTGATAGCTGTTGTTATAAGCGAATTCGGCAAATGGAAGGCACTTCTCCCAGTCCATTCCGAATGAGATAACAGAGGCTCGAAGCATGTCTTCTAGAATTTGGTTGACGCGTTCCACTTGACCACTCGACTGAGGGTGGAAAGCGGTGCTAAAGGAGAGACGGGTTCCCATAGCATTTTGGAAACTTTCCCAAAATCGAGAGGTGAAAAGACTTCCTCGATCCGAGTTAATTTCCAAAGGAACACCATGAAGGGACACTATTCGGGAGATGTATAAGTCTGCCAGTTGACTAGCGGTTATACTCTCACGAACAGGTAAGAAATGGGCTACTTTGGAAAGACGATCGACCACGACGAAAATAGCATTATTCCCTCTCTTGGTCCTGGGAAAACCGGTAATGAAATCCATACCAATTTTATCCCATTTCCATTCAGGAATAGCTAGGGGTTGAAGTATGCCAGCAGGCCGTTGATGCTCTGCTTTTACACGACGACAGACGTCGCAATTTGCAATATACTGAGCAATTTCTCTCTTCATCCTAGTCCACCAGAACCTCTGGCGTAGGTCCTGATACATTTTAGTACTACCGGGATGAATAGTGAGAGGAGATTCATGAGCCTCCTTAAGGATCAACTGCCGTAGATGCTGGTTCTTGGGAACCACTAGACGGTTCTCAAAGTACACAACACCATGATCATTTGTGGAGAAACAACTAGCACCTCCGCTAGCAATGTTCTCCTTGATCTTAGCTATTCCCTTATCTCGCTTCTGGGCAGCAATGATTTGATCCGTAAGAGTAGGTTTCGCCACCAAGGTGGAAAGAAATCCTTGAGGAACAATGTGAAGGTTAAGCTTCCGAAATTCCTCATGGAGAAGCGGTTGACTTTGTTGTAACATCAGGTTGTTACAATAAGATTTACGACTTAGCGCATCAGCCATGA
>NW_025248428.1:0-2327 GCF_018294505.1 Triticum aestivum | reverse complement strand
GTTTGTGTCCAACGACCAGACCAAGACCACTTTTCGGATCCCCACCATTATCAATACCTCATATATATTTGCAATATTCAGATTGCTTTATCATATTCTTGCTCGTTCTTCGATTGCTTGCAGGAATAGACCTTCGTGGTCAGGCTGACCGTGCTTCCGGCATCGTCAGTAACCTCAGGAGATTGGTTTAGCGATTGCTAAGGCGCAACGTCGTGCACGTTTGTAGTCGGATCGTCAAAGTCGTCTCCACCAAATCGATAGTTATCATCTCATCGAAAGATCGGGACACCCCCGCCTCTATCATGATGCAACGCTCGTTGTGCGCCAAAGAGGTGGCTCTTGGTGACGTATGATGACATGTCGTCGTCTTGCTCGATGAAGAGTGGGTTTGTAGAAGTACTTGGCCTATCCATCATTTCAAGCAAAATGTGAGTGGTAGAAGGAAAAGAACGAATACCAATGTACCTTTGACCGATGTTGAAAGTGAATCAAGTTCACTCAAATGCGGACAATGAAATAGCACTTTTGGTACCAATTCTTGTCGGTTCTCACACCTACACAAGTAAAAGCTTTTGGTGGAGCTTGGTTAGGATGGTGGCACAAAATTTGATGCAATAGTAAGCGAGACTCAATAATGTTGGAAAAGATTCACAAATTTGCAAATGCAACAAGTAGACCAAGCTAGTATGGGTACACGGAAACACACACGCAAATAGATAAATGGGATTGTGCAAACCAAAAGTGAGCCAAAATGTGGAATCCACGAAATTGCTCTTGTTGCACAATACTAGAGAGACGCTAGCACGATTGCACAATAGGCGGATACGCAAACTTGTGCACAACCTACTAGGCAAGAATGCAACTATCTCTATCCCAAGTATGCTATAAGTATGGTATTTCGGTGCAATGATCCAAGATGATCCAATATGACAATCTTAATGTTGTATGATGCTATGGTTCTTGCTCATAAGCTCTTTGCTTATCTTTCCTCTTTGCTTAAAAGCTTGGGTGGCTCTTTCACTTTTGAGCTCTTTTCTCATGCAAACTTCACGAACCAAGATAGCAATTGCGTATGCTATGACAACTTTGTGACACACAAGTGGATCCCAAGATATCCACCACTATGGTATGGTATGTATGCTATGGAGTATGATCACTAAATGTGCACAAGTCACGTTGCCGGCAATACTCAATGGCTAGTCTCGATGGGTAAGCTACGCAAAAGTAAGGCCATGTGGGGTATCAATGCAATTGCAAGTTATGACAAAGATGTCGTCAAAGTTACCGTCCTTGGCAATGTTGAGTAGTCGATGGAGTTCAGCGGTGGTGATGATGGCGTCGAATCGTACCTATATAGCCGAAACACAATAGGACACGGGAACTACAACTCAAATTTCAAAGACCAAAACGTATCAAAATCGACATAGGAGGTAGTGGTGAGTGGTGGTGGTGGTTGTGGAAAGTGTTGTGGGTATGCGGAAGAAGTCGTGGGCACGGTGGAACAATTTGGCGAGGGTATGGTGAAATGGGCGCGGGGGTGGAATTGCTGTCTCCCTGATGAGGACATGACTACCTTGGATATGACCAAAAATATTGCATATATGCATATTTGTCAGGTGATTTCTAGTGCAAACTATTCAATAATCTATTTATGTTATCCAGAACAAAAATACTTCACACACTTTTGTGTTTTGTCTAATTGCAGGTGATAGAGGCGAGGGTCCCGATCCCGATCTTTCGATGAGATGATAACTATCGATTTGGTGGAGACGACTTTGACAATCCGACTACAAACGTGCACAACGTTGCGCCTTAGCAATCGCTAAACCAATCTCCTGAGGTTACTGACGATGCTGGAAGCACGGTCAGCCTGACCACGAAGGTCTATTCCTGCAAGCAATCGAAGAACGAGCAAGAATGTGATAAAGCAATCTGAATATTGCAAATATATATGAAGTATTGATAATGGTGGGGATCCGGAAGCGGTCTTGGTCTGGTCGTTGGACACAAACGAAGTACACGAAGTTGCAATGGCTAACTTTTAACTAAACAAATCCCCCAGGAAAAGCTACTAGATGGATCTACTTATATAGGAGCAAGGGGTGGCGGCCAAGGAGGTGGGAGGACGTCCCAAGGCAGCCTAAAACTAAATCTAGGTCGTACAAGGCCAATGGGCCCAAGTGGAGGTGATGTAACACCTTTGGACTTGTAGTTTGACTCGGATTCTGCTGCAGCATCAGATTGTTTCGTCCACAACTCAACGCTCCGGACGAATTTGAAGGTGATTCCAATTGGGTTGGAAAGTGCACTAAATCTAGTTTCCAACA
>NW_025248427.1:0-2327 GCF_018294505.1 Triticum aestivum | reverse complement strand
CGAGCTCCACGTCGCGCCCCGACCCTCCTGGACACCTCCATTCGCCCCCAGCTCCTCTCCCTCGCGCTCCCACGCCATGGCCGACGCCACCGTCGCCGCACCACCGTCGTAGCCGTGCTCCCCGTCGTCTCCACGCCGCGCCACCCTGTCCAGAAGCTCCGCCGTCCTCTACTCCTTCGAGCTAGCCGAGCCCCGAGCGCTCGCGTGCCTCGAAGCCGCCGCACCAACCTCGCCCGAACCGCCATCGCCGGAGATCCCCTTCGCCGTCGCCGCCGCAGCAGCTCGTCCCCGACCACGCCGTCCTCTCCATCAAGACCACAGTGAGCTGGGCTAACTTCCCCTTCCTCTCTTTCTCTCTCTCGAGCACCACAGCGAGCGCACCAAGCTCACCCGCACGCGCCGTCGCAGACCTCGTCGCCGACGTACTTCCGGCCACACTCCCGCCACAAGATGGTGTCCATCTTGCTCACCGAGTCCCACAGCACCTAACCAGCCACTCCACGAGCCTCACCGACCCCTCTAGCGCCAAGTTCATCCTCGACCGAACCCCGGTGGCCGCCAAAGTCGTCGCCGGCGCCAACTCCGGCCACCCCGACCCCAACAGGCTCCGCCAAGAGCTGCGGGTTGTCCTCAGCTCCACTCCGGTGGTCTCCGCGGTCCATTTGGTGGCCGAAATGGCCAAAACCACTTCCGCCGCCGCGTCGGGCTCGCCGGCGGCTAAACGCCGGCAGCCGACTTTGACTTTGACCACGGGTGGGCCCTGGTTGACTCCTCTGAGTCAATGACAGGTGGGGCCCAACCCTGTTAATTAAACATGATTAGTTTTAATCAAATTTTAATTAAAATAATCACCCTGACATGCGGGACCCACTGTCAGGTTTGACCCAGACCTGTTCCGTTGACCTGCTGACGTCACACTGGCGTCAGGCTGACGCAGTAATTGAATTTCTGGATTTAATTTAAATCAGGAAATTCCAGAATATTATTTAAACTTCAAAAATTCATAACTTTTATTCTGTAACTCCAAATTGGACAAATTATATATGAAAAATGATCAGAAAAATCCAATCTATCCATCTGTACTATTTTCATGCATGATCAAACAAGTTAAATTGATGTTTTAAGCAGAACAAGGAAAAGCACTTAAAGAGGCCATGTTTGAGTTTGAAATTTGAATCTTTGATTCAAATTTGTTCAAACCCCTCTGGTTTTAGTTGCATTAGCCCAACACACTCATATTGCCATGTTTCATGCATGCATCATATTGTTGCACATTGTTTGGTGATGGTTGTGTATCGGTGTCCTTTGCGACAGGTTCTGCCCCCGAGGAGTACCGTGATTACCCTAACGAAGAACCGTATCAGTGCATCGAACCATCAGGCAAGCAACCAACCATTTGATCATATCGATACAATCCCATGTTCTCGCTCCTGCTCTCTTTTACTGCATTAAGACAACGCGTTTCAAACTGCTGTGTGCCACGGTAGTTGAACCCATTTCCTCTGCATGACCTGTCATTGCCACAGTAACTAGATGAAACCCACTAGCATGTGTAGGAGTTGATTGAGCCATGTGTATGTGTTGTTCCTAGCTTGCTATGCCTGCTATGCTTAGAGTCGTGTCAGGTCTGGTTCATTTGGTGATGGGCTAGAGTGAAATGTTAATGTCGGTAATGAGAGTGGTGTGGTGAAGACGATTTGGTAAAGGTATCGATGAGAGGCCATGTAGGAGTACATGGTGGGTTGTTTCATTGAAACCGACCTTAAGCACTGAGATCTGTATGTGTGATTTAAGAATCAGCTACTACCATGCATTGGGCCCGAAACCAATGGACCCTCTCGGCTTTCTTATTCACCCTAGTTCTCCGTCCAGGAGTTGCAAGTAGTTTCTGGTGTTTGTAGCCTACTGGAGGCCGTGGACAGCGCTGACCGTAGGGGTGGGCTGTGATGCGGTAGGTACGTGGCCGGGTGTACCGAATACCCGTTAGGTATCTCGGGAACCCTGTTCACATCGTTCGGGGCCGTATGGGAAACCTCGGCCGGACTCCCTGCGGATGGAACCTGAATAGGCGATAAACCTGGACTGGAGGCTTAGGTGATTAGGTAGGTCGTGGCCGACACCCACGTTGGGCTTCCGCTTGAAGGTTGCCGAGTACATGTCGTGTAAACGACGGTAAGTGGTGAGAGCGTGTATGAAGAAGTACACCCCTGCAGGGTTAACATGATCTATTCGAATAGCCGCGTCCGCGGTAAAGGACTACTTGGTTGCCTATACAGTTCATAGATAAGTAAATGGAAACTACTAAAAGCCTCAAGATAAGTGTGAGT
>NW_025248426.1:0-2327 GCF_018294505.1 Triticum aestivum | reverse complement strand
GGGGGGGGGGCAAATGGTTAAACTCTCTATAATTTAACCCTCAAAAAAAATTCCCTTCAGTAATTAGGCCAGGGCAGGGGGGCAGTGGCCACCCCAGGACTGTACGTAGCTCCGCCGATGCAAAAGAAGCCAGACTAGTGAAAGAGCGGGATAAATGTATGGCTCAACTACCAGCAGTAGCCAGTGATTACCTTCGTTACAGCGTACCAGATTAGGGACTTGAAAACCGCAAAGCAAGAACAGGACATTTGGTTCTATGCCGGTTTTCTTTGTGAGCCTTGTCTCTATCATCGCTTGAGTGCCATGGGGCACATGTTTGCTGATAAATATGGGAGGAAGCCCTGCATTATGTTCAATATCCTCTCAGTGTGTGGAAGATTCAGTTATATTACGAAATCACAATTTGTACTCTATTACAAATCAACGTAAATCCTGTTCTACTGCTTCTTTTCCAGTATTGTATTTAGCACCCTCTTCGGGCTTAGCAGGACCGACTAGGTGGCAGTTATAACCAGGGGCTACTTGCGTTACTCTATGGTTCATTAGGACCAATTGTAGGGTCTTATTTGCACGAAGTCGTGTGTACCTATCAAATGGCATGAATAAATTATATACCGAGGTTTATAAATTGCTGGAAAGTAATTAGATGAGACCATCTTATGTAAATTAGAGGAGACAATGAATAATTAGCAAAAGTAAATCTTATGTAAATGTGTACCATTACTGGAACCATCTCTTTACTTTTTTCTTGTGATTTACAAATGCTTATATAACCTAGGACTAACACCCTTACAATTAGACTCTCACCGAAAGCACAACACATGGCACAAAGCCGACCTCAAATACCACTACAATATGTACGGAGAATTAACTGAGTACGTTCTGAACTTTTCTTTTTTATGATATTTTTTCTGAAGTTTTCGTAATCTAAAAGGACATGAGACCTACTAGAACAAACTACTCCCTCTGTTCAAGTGCATAAGTCACATTAGGAGTAGTAAATGTTCAGATTACCCAACAGACGGTCATTGATCATGAACCAACGACTCGAAGAGAAAATTGAGCGCTGATGGGCCACATCTTCGGTAATGTTGTCGCCCTGATGTGCATCGGTTATCTCCTGCCCGTCGCCGGCAGTTCAGTCACCATTGCCAGTTCCCATTTTCTTCCCGTCAGTGATAACCTTTTTCACTCATACTAGACCATGTGCCAAACTCACTAGCTGGTTTTCCGCAATAAAAAAAAATTCACTAGCTGGTGCCTACTGATTGCCTGTCAATGGTTGTTGTAACCGTTTGATATCAGGTAGTTATGGCTAACTGATTCGGTTGTAATTGTGTTGATAACGTACGTGATCGTGTAGAATGATTCGGTGTAATCCCTCTGTAATCTTGGCCATCAAGTATCGTCGTATATATACAAGGAAATCGTGAACTAAATTATGGTTGGATAGTTAGAAGGACAGTGGTATCCCCATCTCATCAGAGTTCAACTTCTAGACTTGACATTGGTGCCTACATTTTTCTGGATTTATTTCAGGCCATCCAGCGAGGTGCGTTCAGTAGGAGTAGACGTTCTCATCGACAACGAAGGCGTCTATGGCGTCTTCGTCAATCTCGAGATGACGTGTCGGTTCAGTCTCTCGAAGGTGCTCATAGGCCTAGTGTGTGTGCGTGCGTTTATAGGGATGAGTGCATGCTCGTATATATGAGCATCTGCGTCTATATTGTGTTTAAAAAATACAAGGAAATCCATTGCGGCTAAGAGCATCTCCAACAGGCGTCCAAAAACTGCTCCGCACGCTAAAAACCGTCCTTTTTTGGGTACCAGAGAGGCTCCAGCAGATGCTGCAAAATAGTGCAAGTGCAAAAAAATTTAACACACACGCTTAAAAGCGCTATCACACGCTGCAAATGTTGAGCGCCGGACCACGCGCGCTTCATAATTTGCACTACGTGTTTTTTTGGCGCGCGTTTTGGGCATTTGGAAAACCAATGTTGGCCACGGCGCACTAAAAGTGCTACAGTGACGCTGTAAAACTATTTTAGCGCTCAATATTTTTGCGCCTCTGTTGAAGATGCTCTAAGCACGACAAATCATTCTCTACGACTTGGTAATCACAGCCCGATCTCATCTCCCTCTGCGCGCCATGTCTACCACCACATCTGCTCCGGTCTCCATCACGTTTGTCGGGAACCTCGTCATGCTTTACCTCATGAGAGAAAATTTCCCCGTGCGGAAAACACAAGCAGCCCCAGCCCTCTGCTTCAATGGCATGTATGGCAATGTCGACGGCTCCATCGTAGGGCCACCTCCCGCCACACAGT
>NW_025248425.1:0-2327 GCF_018294505.1 Triticum aestivum | reverse complement strand
TTGGACAGTGAGTGGGTGAGCCCCATTCACATGGTGCCCAAAAAAGGAGGAATAACTGTCATTGAAAACGAACAAGGGAAAACGATTCCTAGTAGGATTGTCACAGGGTGGAGAATGGTCAATGATTTCAGAAAGTTAAATGAAGTAACGAGGAAGGACCATTTTCCTTTACCTTTTATTGACCAAATTCTTGAAAGGCTTGCTGGTCATGAATATTTCTGCTGCTTAGATGGGTATTCAGGATTCTTGCAAATCCCAATTCACCCGGATGATCAAGATAAAACAACTTTCACTTGCCCGTACGGAACATTTGCTTACAAAAGACTAGCCTATGGACTTTGTAATGCACCCCCAACATTTCAAAGGTTTATGCTCTCTATATTATCTTATATGATAGGAATCAAAGTGGAGGTGTTCATAGATGATATTACATTCGTTGGAAAAGGTTACGAGGATTGCTTGAATAATCTGGCAGCAATTCTTCAGAGGTGTTCAGAACACAATCTAGTCCTAAACTGGGAGAAGTGTCAGTTTCTTGTAAAGGAAGGAATTATTTTGGGACATTTGGTATCTGAAAGAGGAATTAAGGTTGATCAAGCAAAAGTTGAAGTAATATCAAAACTTCCACCGCCTGTAAATGTGAAGGGAGTGAGGAGCTTTTTGGGACATGTTGGGTTCTATAGAAGATTCATAAAGGATTTCTCCAAGATAGCCAAACCCCTCACTAATCTCCTAACCAATGATGTTAAGTTCAACTTTGATGCAGAATGTGAAAAATCCTTCAACTTGCTCAAGGAAGCATTGGTCACTGCTCCAGTAGTGCAACCCCCTGACTGGGAATTACCATTTGAGATAATGTGTGATGCAAGTGACTTTGCTGTAGGTGCAGTACTTGGACAAAGAAAAGGAAAAGATTTGCATGTAATGTACTATGCTAGCAAAACACTTGATGGTGCTAAAGCTAATTACACAACCACCGAAAAGGGGTTGTTGGCAGTAGTGTATGCCTTTGACAAATTCATGCAATATCTTGTGGGGTCTCATTGTGTAGTTTACATAGACCACGCTGCAATCAGATATCTACTCATCAAGAAAGAAGACAAGCCAAGGTTAATTAGATGGATACTCTTGCTTCAAGAATTTGATGTGGAAATCAAGGACAAGAAAGGATCTAACAATGTTGTGGCAGATCACTTGTCGAGATTGCAAAACAATGCAGTAGACTCCTTACCTATAAATGATGTTTTACCAGGGAGCAATCTTATGGAAGTGACTAGTATACAAAACTATACATCATGGTACGCAGATATAGTTAATTATCTAGTCTGTAACAAAGTTCCTACAGATTTTTGGTATCAAAAGAAGAAGAAATTCTTATCAGATATGAAGCACTTCTTTTGGGATGAACCTTACTTATTCAAACATTGTGCTGATGGTATTGTTCGAAGATGCTTGCCGGAAGGTGAAACAAAAAGTGTGATCTATCATTGCCATTCATCCCCTTATGGAGGTCATGCAAGTACTAGGAAACTCAAGCGAAAATTTTGCAAGCGGGATTTTACTGGCCAACTTTATTCAAGGATGTACATTCCTATATTGAAGCTTGGGATCCTTGTCAGAGAACTGGAAAGATTTCAAAAGGGCAAGAGATGCCTCAAAAAGGAATTCTTGAAGTAGAGCTCTTTGATGTATGGGGAATTGATTATGTTGGACCCTTGCCATCATCAAAAGGGTACAAATACATATTGGTGGCAGTGGACTATGTGTCAAAATGGGTTGAGGCTGTACCAACCGTCAATGCTGATTCCAAGTCAGTTTGCAATTTATTCAAGCAAGTGATCTTTCCAAGATTTGGTGTGCCACGGATTGTTATCAGTGATGGAGGAACACATTTCAACAACTCCCAACTAGAATCTCTCTTAGCAAAATATGGAGTTCATAATCACAGAATTACAACTCCTTATCACCCACAAGCAAATGGACAAGTGGAGTTATCTAATAGAGAAATAAAGGCTATCCTCGAGAAGGTAGTATCAAAGTCAAGGTCTGACTGGGTACTAAAATTACCAGACACACCGTGGGCATATATGACAGCCTATAAAACACCAATTGGAATGTCACCATTCAGGTTAATATGTGGAAAACATGCCATGTACCCGTTGAACTTGAAAACAAAGCTCAATGGGCACTAATGAAACTCAATATGGACCTTGATGCAGTAGGAAAATACAGATAACTTCAACTCTGTGAAATGGAAGAACTGAGAGCTGACTCTTACGAGAGTGCAAGAATCTACAAAGAAAAGACCAAGATCTGGCATGACAATC
>NW_025248424.1:0-2327 GCF_018294505.1 Triticum aestivum | reverse complement strand
AAAGAAAAAAGAAAAAGAAAAGGGGCAATGTTACTATCCTTTTACCACACTTGTGCTTCAGAGTAGCACCATGTTCTTCATATAGAGAGTCTCATATGTTGTCACTTTCATTTACTAGGGGGAATTTTCATTATAGAACTTGGCTTGTATATTCCAATGATGGGCTTCCTCAAATTCCCTAGGTCTTCATGAGCAAGCAAGTTGGATGCACACCCACTTAGCTTTCATTTTGAGCTTTCATACACTTATAGATCCTAGTGCATCCATTGCATGGCAATCCCTACTCCTCGCATTGACATCAATTGATGGGAATCTCCATAGCCCGTTGATTAGCCGCGTCGATGTGAGACTTTCTCCCTTTTTGTCTTCTCCATATAAACCTCCACCATTATATTCTATTCCACCTATAGTGCTATATCCATGGCCTGCGCTCATGTATTGAGTGAGGGTAGAAAAAGCTGAAGCGCGTTAAAAAGTATGAACCAATTGCTTGGCTTGTCATTGGGGTTGTGCATGATGGGAGCATTTTGTGTGATGAAAATGAAGCATGGCCAAACTATATGATTTTGTAGGGATAAGCTTGCTTTGGCCTTGTTGCTTTGAAAAGACATGATTGCTTTATTAGTACGCTCAAAGTATTATTGTTTTTTATGTCAAATGATAGACTATTTCTTTGAATCACTCGTATCTTAATATTCATGCCATGATTAGACATATGATCAAGATTATGCTAGGTAGCATTCCACATCAAAAATTATCTTTTTTATAATTTACCTACTTGAGGACGAGCAGGAATTAAGCTTGGGGATGCTGATACGTCTCCGTCGTATCTATAATTTTTGATTGTTCCATGCCAGTATTCTTCAACTTTCATATATTGTTGGCAACTTTTTATACTATTTTTGGGACTAACATATTGATCTAGTGCCCAGTGCCAGTTCCTGTTTGTTGCATGTTTTATGTTTCGCAGAAAACCAATATCAAACGGAGTCCAAAGGGGATAAAAATGGACGGAGAATTATTTTGGAATATTTGGGATTTTTCGGAGGAAGAATCAATGTGAAACAGTGTCCGAGGTGGCCAGGAGATAGGGGGGCCCGCCCTTCCCCCTGGGCACGCCTGGCACACTCCTGGGCCACCCGTAAGGCGGTTGACGCTCTTCTTTTGCTCCAAGAAAGCTAATTTTATGAGAAAAATCTGGGCAAACGATTCACCCCAATCAGAGTTATGAATCTCCAGATATAAAAGAAACGGTAAAGGGGCAGAATCTGAGAACGCAGAAATAGAGAGATAGATCCAATCTCGGAGGGGCTCTCGCCCCTCCCAAGCCATGGGAGCCAAGGACTAGAGGGGAAACCCTTCTCCCATCTAGGGAGGAGGTCAAGGAAGAAGAATAATAAGGGGGCTCTCTCCCCCTTGCTTCCGGTTGCGCCGGAACGCCACCGGGGGCCATCGTCATCACCGCGATCTTCACCAACACCTCTGCCATCTTCATCAACATCTCCATCACCTTCCCCCATCTATATTCAGTGGTCCACTCTCCCGCAACCCACTGTATCCACTACTTGAACATGGTGCTTTATGCTTCATACTATTAACCAATGATGTGTTGCCATCCTATGATGTCTGAGTAGATTTCCGTTGTCCTATCGGTGATTGATGAATTGCTATGATTGGTTTGAGTTGCATTCTTTATTATTGGTGTTGTGCTATGGTGCTCTCCATGTCGTGCAAGCGTGAGGGATCCCCGCTGTAGGGTTTGCAATATGTTCATGATTTGCTTATGGTGGGTGGCGTGAGTGACAGAAGCACAGACCCGAGTAAGTAGGTTGTTTGCGTATGGGATAAAGGGGACTTGATACTTTAATGCTATGGTTGGGTTTTACCTTAATGATCTTTAGTAGTTGTGGATGCTTGCTAGAGTTCCAATCATAAGTGCATATGATCCAAGTAGAGAAAGTATGTTAGCTTATGCCTCTCCCTCAAATAGAATTGCAATAGTGATTACCGGTCTAGTAACGTATTCAATTGCTTAGGGACAATTCCACAACTCCTACCACCACTTTTCCACACTCGCTATATTTAGTTTATTGCTTCTTTATCTAAACAGCCCCTACTTTTTATTTACATGTTCTTTATTATCTTGCAAACCTATCCCAACAACACCTACAAAGTACTTCTAGTTTCATACTTGTTCTAGGTAAAGCGAACACTAAGCGTGCGTAGAGTCGTATCAGTGGAAGATAGGGATTGAGAGAGTATTCGTTCTACCTTTAGCTCCTCGTTGGGTTCGACACTCTTACTTATCGAAAGAGGCTACAATTATC
>NW_025248423.1:0-2327 GCF_018294505.1 Triticum aestivum | reverse complement strand
GTGTTGACCATGGTACTAGTACCTTTTATCCAAATATAGCAATCCAAATTTCCAAATTAGTCGACAGCATGTTCAAAAAACCCCACCCTCCCGGATAGAAAAGAGGATTCTAGGAACATACTGTGCGCGTTTTAAAATCCTGTGTTAGGATGAGAAGGAACAAGTGTGGCGTCTCGCCGAGGGCGCAGAAACCTGTAGGGTCCTCGCACTTTGGGCACTGCAAATGAAACACACTAGATTCAGTAGGAAGAAAAATGCATCAACGGCGGCGGCTGCCATCCTAGGAGTACCCGCGACCAAGGGACTTGGATTTATCAGGGATGGATGAAGAATTCGTACCAGGTTCTCCATGAGAAAACCCTATGCAATCGCCGAGCGGGGGTTTTCTCTGAACAAGCAGACGAGGGAGAAGGGGATTCAGGCCGAGTGAAATATTGCCGCTTCGTCCGTCCACCTTAGTGCTAAAGCTGTAAAGGTGGGGGTTTTTGTGATTTGATGGCTCATTGGGCATTACTGCGGCGCTACGACCGGGGTGTGTCTACCGTGCAGTTGTGCACTCTAATTTGGTGCATATGGCACGTGGACCCCGTTGCCGGATGCCCCACATATCAGCGAAAGGAAGTAGAAACACAATAGTAACTAGTTACACATAAATATATTTTTGATAGAGAGATACTCCCTCTGTAAAGAAATATAAAGATCTTTTATATTACAACTTTATACATAAGAAAGATCAAGGGGAATATATATAACATATATAATTATAAAAAACAGAGTTTTTTTAACACGGTATAGATGAGTTGGTGATGATGGCGTGCCTGCCATCCTGCAATATAGGTCGTCCGATTTATATCTGACGGATAGGAAGGAAACTATGGCAATTTTGCAAAAAGGTACCCACACACCTCTCCACATTTGCAAATAAGGCCTTCCCTCGTTCATCCTTTTCTCTCACAAGATAAAATACTCATACAAATGCATCTTGATGTTACGTGCAACGCACGGGCATTATGGGGGTTCAGCTGAGAAATACTTAGACAGGCTCACGGTTCTGGACTTTGGGCCACAGGCCAGTGGGCCTGCATGTTTGGGGGCCCATGTGTTCTACCTCAGCGCTTTTCATATTGCAAGCGGTCGGTATGGCGCTGGTTTTAGATGCTTTCGCAAGGCGAATACACAAAATTGAATAAAGCACAACAGCTGTTGGAATGAAATCAAACGACAGTTCCTAACAAGCAATTAGAGTTGCAATTCTATCAACGATACTGTCGTACTACTTATACACACATGACACTTGTTTCACCATGCCAGAGTATTACATCAAAATCTCTCGGAGGATAGATCAGTTCGGCAGTTGCGTGCTGCTACTGAAGAATTTCAAAGTTGATTTGGACCAGCTCTCCTTGCCGAGAAAGTTCGATTTTGACATCATCCCCTATCGCAAGATATGATTTAGATTTGAACCTTGACCATACTTTAGCATCAATCATCATGTGACCATCCTTTGTACTTACGGTATATTGAGCAGGTTCATTCACATGAAGGCCGCGCATGGTAAGAGAAACTTGGCCACGGTCGCCTGGATTGTTGAACGACTCCCTCGTTGCTCTAGGAATTCTCTGTTTGCAAACAAGAAGACATACACAAATAGTTAGATCAACACAGTGAATCATGTCAAACAACATGGAAAGAAAAAAGAACGAAGCACCTGGGCGGCCAGTGCTTACCAAGAAGGTGGACATGTCGGTTTTTGTAAGGGCTTTGGTATATGAAGTGCGAACTGCATCCCAGTCTGTTGCCGGTGCAACTGCTGGTTCCGTTGCCGCTGCACGGGCCGGAGCAGATGCAAGTGCAAGTGTTGGTGCAGGTGCCGAAGCCGTTGCTGGTGGCCGTGCCGGTGCGACTGGTAGTGCCGCTGCTGCTGCCGGAGATGTTGCTCCTTGTAGAGCTGGTGCTGGTGTCGGAGCAGGTGCCGGTGTCAATGCCCGATCCTTCGGTAGACCAGCCTGATCCGCTGACGCGGTCGGTGCCCAATTGTAACAGCCTGGATTTTTGCCCTTTTTTCCTTTGATTTTCTTGGATTTCTGATTTGATTTGCTTTTCCATGGCTATGTGGTTCTGAAACTTGGGAAGATCACGTCTTCCTAGGTTTTATAGAGGCTTGTCACCCTCATCATCATCCCAAGATCATGTCATTTCCATCCTTGACCTAATCCCAATATTATTTTGCTGGGAATATTCCTTTTCTGATAAAGGAATAACCCTTTAAACCCTAGGTTGTGAAGCAACCTATATTTATATCACTCCCAAAATTCCCAAATAATTCT
>NW_025248422.1:0-2327 GCF_018294505.1 Triticum aestivum | reverse complement strand
AGAAATGATAGACAGTCGTTCTTTGGCCGAGAACCTTGCATCACATAAAATGCCAGTTCCTGTGGAGCCGCGGAAGTTTGATACCCAGGAGCCGGCGTGCATCCTCCCAAAACCTTTGAGCGTGTGAACAATGCATGAGTGCATGTTCCAAATCCTCATCCTTTGCCTTGCAAATTTTACATAGGCTGATGTCTCGAATATGTCGGTATTTGAGCGTACATTCATCGGGGAGTATTCCACGAAGTACCCTCCATCAAAACACTCGCACTTTTGGTACCACTTTAAGAGACCATAATGACTTCCACAGCTGTTGCGTACTTACTAAAGATTCGGTGACCTGCCGTTCTTCTCGAGCTTGATGCTCTTTCTGAATCACTAGAGCTCGGTACGCTGATTTATCAGTGTAGATGCCTGATCTCTCATGTGCCCATGCCAATGTGTCTTCACCCCCGCCGCGTCGAAGAGGAATATTCAGAATAGCCTCTGCCTCCGGTGTGATAAAAGTGTGTCGAACTAGATCTTGATTCCAAGTCCAGTTCTCTGTATCAATGAACTCGCTAACTTGGGTGATGTTCGTGCCCGACGGTTTGAACAAGGGGGCTCTGGTTAGTGTTGTGGGAATCCACTTGTCTGTCCACGGATTGATTGAAGTGCCATCACCAACACGCTGAACAATCCCCGCAAGTAAAGCTTCTCGTCCAGCAATGATTGCCCGCCAAGTAGCCGAAGCGGCCTTAGGTGCTGTGGCATGCAGGAAATCAGTGTCTGGAAAGTATCTGCCCTTCATAACTCTGGCACAAAGTGAGGTGGGATTTGTCAAGAAGCGCCAGCCATTTTTGCCAAGGAGTGCAAGATTGAACATGTGGAGGTCGCAAAAACCCATCCCTCCCTGACAATTTGGTTTTGCCAATTCCTTCCAAGAGAATCAGTGAAGAGACCTCTTGTCGATCGAGCTACTCCACCAATACTTTTCCATACTAGATGTGAGCTTTTTGCACATTTTTTTTGTCAGAAGAAAGCAACTCATGTTGTATGCGGGATCGCCTCAATAATTGTTTTGAGTAAGACCTCTCTCCCTGCACACGCAAAAAGCCTCTCTGACCAGCCTTGCATCTTACTCCTCGACCGCTCGCCGATGTGCTCAAAGGTGCCGCTTGTAATCCGGCCAAAAGCAGTGGGACGACCAAGATACCTGTCACTGAACGCTTCTATCATGATACCCAGCGTTCCTTTGATATTCTGTCAGATGGAGCTAGGCGTGTTGGGGCTAAAAAATATTGCACTTTTGTCTTTGTTAGCCCTCTGTCCGGAAGCTTCAGCAAAGATCCTTAAGATGTTGTTCAATCTTTCTGTGCATTTTGAGTTTGCATTCAAAAAAATTAGATAATTATCAGCAAAAAGCAGGTGACTCACCCACGGCGAACGCACACTCGCTCTAATGCCTCTGTCAATGTATCCTCCATAGAATTTGAGCATGGATGAGAACCCTTCTGCACAAAGCAGAAAGAGGTACGGTGAAGCAGGATCACCTTGCCGCAGCCCCCTGGAAGGCGTGAAATAAGGTTGTAGCTCACCATTTACTCTCACAGAGAAACGAACAGAGGTGACACATTTCATAATTAAACTTATCCAGGCAGGGCTGAATACCAAAGGCATTAGGATGACCTCCAGGTAATGCCACTCGACTCTGTCGTACGCTTTCATCATATCCAGTTTCACTGCACAAGCGTGGTTTTTGCCTTTCTTCCGCCTGCGGAGTGTATGGACACTTTCAAAGGCCACCAAAACATTGTCAGTTATCAAACGCCCAGGAACAAACACGCTTTGTTCCTCGCTAATAATCTCATTCATGCATCCCCTCATGTGGTTAGTGATAGCCTTAGCTGCAATTTTGTATAGCACGGGGCATAATGCAATGGGTCGATATTGAGAGACCGATTGGGGGTACCGTACCTTTGGGATCAAGATTATGGAGGTGTCATTTAGACCCATCGGCAATTCACCCCGTTCAGAAAACCCAGCACTGCATTAGTAACATCATCTTTAAACAATTGCCAATGCCGCTGGAAAAAAACGGCTATGAGACCATCCACTCCTAGTGCTTTAGATGGAGCCATTTGGAACAACGCATCATGGACTTCTCGTGCCTCGAATGGTTTTGTCAGCATCTCGTTCATCTCCGGTGTGACTTTCACCGGTACGTGAGCAAGCAGCTCGCTCATATCAGACACGCCCTGGGAGGTGTAAAGTGCCTGGTAGGACGTCTGAATTTCTTGCTTGTCTTCTTCTGCATCTGCACATACTGATCCGCCGTCTCTCTTCAGGCC
>NW_025248421.1:0-2328 GCF_018294505.1 Triticum aestivum | reverse complement strand
GAAGGACACATGCCGGCCAGCCTAAGTGTTCCAGAGCAGTAGCAAGCTACCATGGCTCAGCGGTAACACTAGGAGACATTTCCCGGTAAGAGAGGCTACTAAAGATAAACAACTAGATAGTCAGATCCCACACATACCAAGCATTTCAATCATACACACAATATGCTCGATATGTGCAAATACAACGAAGCATCACAACATGACTCTACGACACAAGTACTTTATTTAAGGCTCAGGGAGCCATACATAACATACACAAAGGTACGGGTCTCACGACCCAACATACAAGTCATACAGTCATACAAACCAGCAGCGGAAGTACATTGTCTGAGTACAGACAACTAGTAAAATAAAAGAGGCTTGGAAAGCCTAGCTATACTACGTGGTCCATCACAAGCTCAGGGTCACCACCTGGGTCTTTAGCCTACTCGTTGATGTCAATGTCTACATAGAACCCATCAGAAGGGGTTGCAGCGTCTTCTGTAAAAATGTAGATTATAGCAACATGAGTACAAAGGTACTCAGCAAGACTTACATCAGATCCTACATACATGCATAGTATCAAGAAGGGTTGGTGGAGTTATTGCAGCAAGCCAGCTTTGACTCTTGGCTAGACTATCCTATGATACTCCAACTTGAAATGGTTTTGCGCACACGAGTCCACTATTCACCACTTCAATACACTACCGAGGATCCACCTCCGTCTTCCTACGGAAGAGCCATCCTCGGCACTCACACTTATCTTGAGGCTTTTAGTAGTTTCCATTTACTTGTCTATGAACTGTATAGGCAACCAAGTAGTCCTTTACCGCGGACGCGGCTATTCGAATAGATCATGTTAACCCTGCAGGGGTGTACTTCTTCATACATGTTTCCACCACTTAGCGTCTGCACACGACATGTGCTCGGCAGACTTCAAGCGAAAGCCGACGTGGGTGTAGACCACAACCTACCTAAACACTTAAGCCTCTAGTCCAGGTTTATCGCCTATTCAGGTTCCATCCGTAGGGAGTCCGGCCGAGGTTTCCCATACGGCCCCGAACGATGTGAACAGGGTTCCCGAGATACCTAACGGGTATTCGGTACACCCGGCCACGTACCTACCGCATCACAGCCCACCCCTACGGTCAGCGCTGTCCACGGCCTCCAGTAGGCTACAAACACCAGAAACTACTTGCAACTCCTGGACAGAGAGCTAGGGTGAATAAGAAGTCGAGCGGGGTCATATTTCAGGGCCCAATGCATGGTAGTAGCTGTATCTTAAATCACACATACAGATCTCAGTGCTTAAGGTCGGCTTCAATGAAACAACCCACCATGTACTCCTACATGGCCTCTCATCGATACCTTTATCAAATCGTGTTCACCACACCACTCTCATTACCGACATAATCATTTCACTCTAGCCATCACCCAGATGAACCAGACCTGACACGACTCTAAGCATAGCAGGCATAGCAGGGTAGGAACAACACATACATATGGCTCAATCAACTCCTACACATGCTAGTGGGTTTCATCTAGTTACTGTGGCAATGACAGGTCATGCAGAGGAAATGGGTTCAGCTACCGTAGCACACAGCAGTTTGAAACGTGTTGTCTTAATGCAGTAAAAGAGAGCATGAGCGAGAACATGGGATTGTATCGATATGATCAAATGGTTGGTTGCTTGCCTGATGGTTCGATGCACTGATAGGGTTCTTCGTTAGGGTAATCACGGTACTCCTCGGGGCAGAACCTGTCGCAAGGACACCGATACACAACCATCACCAAACAATGTGCAACAATATGATGCATGCATGAAACATAGCAATATGAGTGTGTTGGACTAATGCAACTAAAACCAGAAGGGTTTGAACAAATTTGAATCAAAGATTCAAATTTCAAACTCAAACATGGCCTCTTAAAGTGCTTTTCCTTGTTCTGCTTGAAACATCAATTTAACTTGTTTGATCATGCATGAAAATAGTACAGATGGATAGATTGGATTTTTCTGATCATTTTTCATATATAATTTGTCCAATTTGGAGTTACAGAATAAAAGTTATGAATTTTTGAAGTTTAAATAATATTCTGGAATTTCCTGATTAAATTTAAATCCAGAAATTATAATTATTGCGCCAGCATGACGTCAGCATGACGTCAGTGGTCAACTGCGGCTGGCTGGGGTCAAACCTGACGTGTGGGGTCCACACGTCAGTGACAGGGGGGTTAAACAGGGTTAGTTTAATCCTAATTAGGGGTTAGTGGCGCTGGGGGCCCACTGTCAGTGTCAGGGGGTTAACCAATAGTGGTTAGCACTAATCCTAATTAGCTACAGGGCTGGGC
>NW_025248420.1:0-2328 GCF_018294505.1 Triticum aestivum | reverse complement strand
TGCTTGACTTTATCCTTCTACATCACGTCATCTTGCTTAATGCGTTACTCCATTCTTCTGAATTTAATACTCTAGATGCATGTTGGATAGCGGTCAATGTGTGGAGTAATAGTAGTAGATGCAGAATCATTTCGGTCTACTTGACACGGACGTGATGCCTATATTCATGATCATTTCCTTAGATGTCTTCATAATTATGCGTTTTTCTATCAATTGCTCGGCAGTAATTTGTTCACCCGCCGTAATACATGCTATGTCGAGAGAATCCACTAGTGAAACCTATGGCCCCCGGGTAGTAATCAACCCGTGCATCTGCACGGCCTAGCACTTTTAATATTAAATACGACAAAGTTGGTACAAATTAGAAATGTTGGACAGTGACACGAATATGTTGTTATGTATTATTTTTATTATAATTGTAGTTGTAGAATTAATAGTACATTGATACCCCATCCCTCTCCGTTTAGAGGGCATATCATAAAAAAAAACTTTCCTTTGAAAAGCTTATTGTCTTCGAATATGCAAATATCGCTATGCACACATTAAATTCCTTTTAATTTTTGTTCTGATCATAGAATCAATAAATGCATAAAGAAGTGAGAGGGCCAAGCATGTGGTATTATTATGTTGTCTAGCACTTATGTAGGCCTCCCTTTGATACCGTGATTTGCCCTATTAGTCCAATAAGCTGGAAAGGGGCGAGTAGACAACATGGTTACAAATGTAAACATTGTTTCGTTCATCATGTTATTCATGACTATAAGATTAGGTGCCCTATTGTAGCATATATCATCATTTATTTCCCACACCAAAAAGCACAACTCTTCCTTTTTGCCATGGAAGCATGCTATACTTTAGTCTTAAAAGCCTGTGTGGATTAGATTTTATATGTGTAAAACATCTACACTGATGTCCTCCCCAGGGAACATAGGAGAGCAGAAAATAGAATAAATTTCACCAACTTTGGTTTGATTATAAAGAATTTGTTTCCATACACAACAAAGGGCATGCATGGTTTTCAATCTAAACATGCGATATTGTAGCAAATAATATTAATCAAAAGGTATTCGTACGTTATGTTCTTGTTTGTGGAGGCATCCGTATAGAGGAGTCCATGCATATTTTAATCGGCAAAATAAACAAAAAATAAAAATGGATCGGCACAATATTTGATTGGTGGCTTTCCTTTTTGATTTGTTGGAATAGGTGGAGGCTTTCCACGTTTTTTGATTCGAGCCTTTCCTTGTTTTTTCTTTTTTAAACGTGACGAATCCTTGTTTTGTGTCACTAATATTAAACGTGTCACCCGTAAAAAAAACATTGGACGTGTTAGATGCGTTTCTTATATGGAATCGTCTGCGTTTTTTATAGGCTTTCCTTCCTAATGTATCATTGTATTAATAGATTATTTCACGGTCAATCAGCCGGATCTTGTTTTTTTCTATTCCATTTCATCGCTGTATTCTTTTTTAAAACATTTCAATGTTTGGAGATTTTAAGAGAGGCTTTCCTTCTTAATTTATGGGAAAGGGTGGAGATTTTCCTTTTTTTTTTGATGTGAGGATTTCCTTGTTTTTGCAGGTGATGCTTTCCATGTTTTGTTTTACTAATATTGGATGTGTCAGATGCGTTTTTATAGCTTTCCTTTCTTAACTTATGGCAACGGGCAGGTAAAAAAACTTATGGCAACGGGTGGAGGCTTTCCTTTTTTTTGACGTGAGGATCTCCTAGTTTTTTTTACGTCAGGCATTCCTTGTTTAGTTTCACTAATCTGGGACTCATGTTATTCTAAAAAAAAATGGACTCATGTTAGATGTGTTTTTTATATAACGGGATCATATTCATTTTTATAGGCTTTCCTTTCTTACCTTATGGCAATGGTTAAAAAACACTTATGGGAACACGTGGAGGCTTTCCTTTTTTGAGAACTTATAGCAACACGTGAAGGCTTTCTTTTTTTGACGTGAGAATCTCCTAGTTTTTTTACAGGCGTTCTTTGTTTGGTTTCACTAATTTGACGTCAAAGGTGGTGCGTTGGAGGTGTTTGATCGGGGAAGCAAAGGAAACTACTTGAGTTTTTTTTCTAAGATGTGTTTATGTGGGACAGCCGTCAAGGACTCCTTGACCTTGACGCATGCATCCAACGGTGGAAAATAATTAATTCCAAGATCAGACGGCTAATTTTCTTAGTTTTTGAGTATTAACGTGGTAATTTGGATGGTGCCTCAAATTAGTAAATATAAGATGTAAGATCTCCTTTATTTATATCGTATCTCGTTTACTATTTTGCAATCTTTACTTTCCAATCTATACAACAAGAATATCAAA